>NW_008584956.1:0-26021 GCF_000691845.1 Merops nubicus
GGTCCCTGCGCCAGGGCGGCCAGGGAGAAGATGGGTGTTCCGCGCCCTGCCTCAGCCTGGGGGTGTGCCCTGAGGGGGCTGTGGGGTGCTGGGAGGCCCGTCCCTTGCCCCCTTCTCACCCCACGCCCTCTCGCGCCCGATTTATCACCGTAAGTGCGAGACCCCTTTGTTAAGGCCAGGGAGAAAAATCCTAAACATTTCACAAGGAACTACTTCTCTTTTTTGGGGGTACCTTTCAGATCTGCAAAAGCAAGAGGAGCGTGGAGAGCTGCTGCAGCCACTGATCTTCGTCTTGCTGGTCTTGTGCTCTCTTCTGCTGTACTTTAAGGTGTCTCTCATGGATCCGGGTTTTGTTAAGTCTGAAGAGGAAGTGGAGGTATATCACGTCATGAATAAGAGAAAGTGGTGAAGCTATAAAATCTGTAGGCTTATTTTCTTTTTCCTGCTGGCGAGACAAGAACAATCTGAAACAGCTTCTGTTGCACTTGGCATAAAGGAAACATACACAGACCATTGGAGGTCAGGCTAGGCAGCCTCCAATTCCAAACCTAGCAGGCACAGGCTTCAAGTGTGTCTTTCACCCCATGCTCCTGTTCTAAGCACACTGTGCCATTTGAGCACAAGTCCTCTCTTGCATCAGAGGCTTCAGTACCCTATGGAATGTGTACCTGACCTATTTTATGCTAAACCACTTCTTAGTGGTACAAAGCCCCCAAATTGAATGGCAACCTTGGAAGAAAGTGCTCTCTGCAACTCCAGTTTTTGAGCTGTCTAGATTTATTGCCCTCTCAGAGGACATGTACACAAACAAATTAGAGTGAAGTAAATGAAGATGCAAAGTAACAGAGAAAGTCTGTTCCAGGTTTACTGCCATAAAGACTGTGTAGGACAAAAGCATTATCAATTTTAATCATCCATCGTTACTTTATGAATAAGTAGCACTGCTTATACTGCAAAGACATTGTTACTGTGCTTCGAAGCAAAGTTTAACCTTGTTTATTTTTGTCCCTAAGTGTTGGGATTGATGTGGTATCTTGTCTGCAGCTATTTCTGCCTCTATGCAAACATTCATTTGATGGTTACAGGAGCTTGTTCTCTCTTGCTGTACCTTAACTATCTACAGTGGAATTTCATTCCACAGTCTTTATACAGCAGCTTCTGTAGGGATTCTAAGGGATTATTTTAACTTTCTTAATGATAGAAACAACACTGCATAACTGTGAAGTGAAAGGATCCAGAGCTCAGTCATGCTGCTGTACTTGAGGCAGCATCACACAAAACCTCCTTAGTCACCTCCTTGCTCTGTTTGTGTAGGCAGGGAAGAGTGAAGAACAAAGCCTGGTGATCCCCCAGGCGCCAGGCGACGTTCAGACGCGGCGCTGCGGTTACTGCATGGTGAAGGTAGGTGTTCCTGGCACGCTGGGAGAGGATGGGGTGAGTGATTGGGAAGCTTACATTTTTTGGCAACATCTTTGTTCAGCTGCTCTTGCTGGTGTTTTTCTGCTCTATCATTGCTGCTCAATGCTCAGTGGTTTGGAGGCTTGGCAGATGCGATTCATTCTGTCACAGGAAAAAAACCTGCTGAAAAACTCACAGAAAAAGTAAACACAACTAGCAAATAAAATTCAGATAGAGTCCTGAATTGAAAATTAATTGTGTAGCTAAAGGTGCAGTAGTGATGGATGTGGGCATGTACACTAGTTTTCAGAGGCTGAAACAAGTCCCTGCTGGCTCATAGAAAAAAGGATCTTCTTTTGCCATGGGAAAACTATATTCTGCATTCTTACAGCCATGTCAGTCAGACCTTACAGTGTTGCAAAAAAGGTTGTTCTGAAGATAACTTGATTGATAGAGAGTCAGAAAAGCAGTTGAGCATGGCATGTAAGAACTGCTGGTAGCCTTGAGCTTGTTTGAAGGCCTAAAAGCAACAAAACATTAGCCTGAGCTGTGAAAGACAGCATGAAGGAAAAATTAGAGCAATTAAATTAGCTCTTAAAACAGTTTGCCCAAAGCCTTAAAGTGCCTGTTTTCAGAGCAATCCTTATCAATTTAATAATATCAGGCATTATCCCAGCTTCCATAAATTCCTGAAGAATATCTACCAAGAGAAGCAAACTTATTGCAAGAGGAAAAGCTGGCAAAACAGATCTATGCTTCAGGGAACAAATCCCAGGAGGCACTTTTCTCTGCCAGATTTTTCATCTTCTCTATTCCTGGTTCTTGAGCTGCTTCCCTGTGCAAGTGTCGTGTGTTCACACAGAAACAGAGGTGCTTCCCCCATCCATGCAGGCCCATAAAAACTTCCCATCCCTGCACACTTTACTCAATAGCAGTGGTCCTAGTTTTTTCACCTCAACACTCTGCTTATGCTTTCCTGAATAGACAAATTGGTTCTGTCTCCCTCCTTTACACACTGGACTTCCTATAAGTAGGTAGATACAGTAAAGAAAATGTGTAGGTAGTAGTGTGGGAGAACCATTTAATTTGAATCTCACTCATTAAGATCATGTACTAGGGGAATCATGATCCACTTTAGTCATCTTAGCAATGTTTATGTTGAGCTGTTATCCCAAAGGGAGCACTTTGGGGACAGCAGTGGACTATGGATAGTAATTTTTTGTTGTTTTGCAGCAACCCATGCGAGCCAAGCACTGCCAGCTGTGCCAGCACTGCGTACGGCGTTACGACCACCACTGCCCCTGGATTGGGAACTGTGTGGGAGAGAGGAATCACCCCTTCTTCATAGCTTACCTGAGCGTGCAGCTTGTAGTTCTGCTGTGGGGAGGGCACGTTGCTTGGTAAGGCCTGGAGGTGGCACTTTGACCTCTGAGATTGCTAAAAGTTCTGGTGCTCCTAGGGCCCCACTGAAGGGTTATAGCAGTGACTGGATTGGCTTTGGATCCCCTTGTGCTTCCTGGATATCAGCTCCCCTGAGCCCCCAGTCTGCTGAGGAACAACATAGCTGATCAACAGTTGAAGAGAATCTGATAATTTAGGTTTCCTTGTTTATCTTTGGTTTAAGCTTATATTAACAGAATTAACAGCAGTACACAAGGTAACTAATTTTGCTTCAGTTACTGTAATATGGTCTTTATTTACAAATCCAAGTACTGGAAACTCAGCAGGGTTTCAGCTGAATGCCTATTCAGGAGTGGAGTTACCTGAAGAGGACTGTCCCTCTCAGCTGCCAGGGGAACCAGCATCTTTTAAACTTCTTGGATTCAAAGTCACTGCTGGTGCAGTCTCTAAAAGAGTTTACAGTATGTTAACTCTCTGTAGTACACGATTATTGGAAGGTCATTAATTTTGAATCAAAGTTGAACATGCCATCCAGTTTGCTTGGCTTATATAGCTAGTTCTACATCTTTTACCATGAACATATTTCTCTTTGAATGGAAAGGTCAGGCCTCTACTTTGAACAGTCCTGGGACTGGCTGCAGCACAACATCCTCCTCCTGGCATCTTTCCTCCTGATAGTCACCTTCACGGTTGTGGTCCTGCTGCTGCTGGTGTCACACCTCTACCTGATCTCCTGCAACACCACCACCTGGGAATTCATGTCACCTCACCGCATCCCCTACCTGCGCCACTCCGAGCTGGAGAATCCCTTTGACCAAGGGGTGGTCCTCAACCTCTGGAGATTCTTCTGTTCGTGCCACCTCACTGCATGGGAGAAGATCTACTTTCTCAGGAGCAGTGACCCTGTCTAGTCACCACAGTCCTGACCAGCTGCAGGCTGCTGGGTAAAGCTTTGCTAATGTAATTGTTGCTATTACCTTGCACAGAACTTCATGAACTTCCCATGTTCAACTGTGCAACCTGTTCACACTTGCAGGGTGAACATTTAAAGGACAGAGTTATTTTTTATATATATGAATAACACTGCTAAAGGTGAGGCACTGGTTCTGGGAAGGCCAGCAAAGCTGATTTCTGAACTGAGCAAAGCTATCTCTCTAAATTTACTTTCTTTCGTTAACTGCATCTGTATCCTCCAGAAGAGATGCAAGAGAAGTGAGCATCCATGTCTTCCCCAGTCTCCTTCCCCTTTTGCTGCTATGGAACAGCAGCTGTGACAAAACCAGAAGAAATTATTCCTGTGGCCTTTCTTAAAACACAGTTCTCACTGAGAACCACAGTGCCTTTTGCCAGCAGCGTTAGGCACATAATAGAAATATCTGAGTAAATATTTGGACAATCAAAAGCAAATTTTCTTTTGACCACATGCCTCAACTTAATGCTTTTCACAAGGATTTGAGGCTTAATAGTGTTAATGTGCATGAGAAACAGCTGTAAGGCACCAAATTCAGCTTATGAGATAATTAGCCCCTATTTTGTGATGCCTTGACCAGCTTCCTAACTTATTTTTTCTTTAAGCTGGTGGTGCTGTTTACGATTCACAGACTATTTTGAATGAAGTCAGCAAAGAATGATACCATCCACTTACTTTGGACAGAAAAGTAATACTGGCCTGCTGAATTATTCCTGCAGATAACTTCATGCTCAGGCCTTTCCTGTAGCTTGTGGGGAAGACAACCAGTAGCAGAGGTGGGTACTTCTTGCCTACCTCAAGTAACACTGTTAGTAATACTACTACTACCTCAACATACTAGTAAAGTTTTAATAAAAGAAGACAAAGTTTCAATGCAAGAGGAAAGATTTGGATTGTGATGAGGGAGTGCTGGTAGCTCTCTAGGACAGCAGCAGGCTCCCCTGTTTCACATTGTAATAAAAGGTCGTACTTCAAGTTTCCATGAGGAACTAAAAGGAAGTTTGGGATGACCCATTTTAGTTTTTAACACCAGAAAAGTCTGTGGTGTGAATTTTAGTCCTAACCCTTTTCTGGTTAAAAAAAAAAAAAACAAAAAAAAAACCCCACACCACCACCCAAACAGCACCACAACAAAACTTTAGTTAAAATTATTCTGTGCCTTAGTTGCCTTGGCTCAGGAATTAACATCTGCTGAAGAACACACACATCTGGGAAGCTGGTGGGATGCACTCAGGGTTTAGAGTTTATGAGCACTCATGAAAGGACAGTGTAGTCACTAATGCAGCACGACAGTCCAAAAGCAGTTTATAAACAGCAGAAGGATCCCTTTTTTTGACTAACTTCAGAGTTTGTAATCTGTGTGCAGTCTGGTTTGTTCAGAGTAGGAACTCTATCAGAAGGATACCAGAATGCTGGGAATTGTTTTCCTAACTGGTACACGATCCAGAAAGGATTCTGTGGTTTGTGTGTGTCAGTGGTGCCTGCTGAAGTGTGGCTCATGTGCCACACAGCAACCTCTGGTTCTTCAGGTGGCTGTCAAATAACAGTTTGTTAGCAGGTACTCCAGCTTGCAACACACAGTTTTGCTGTGTTTGGTAATTCTTTTTAAAATGCATCAGGATGGTAATTTTCAGCCTTTTTTACTCTACTGTAAACTATAAATTAAAATATTAAATATGCCTTTTTTGGTTCTTTATGCCTTTTTCTTTGAACCCAAGTTCTAGGCTTCACCTGTGTGAACAAACCATTGGGCCACTTACCACTACAGAGGCCCAGACCTTAAGAAAAGTCACAAAACACTGCAGGAGCCAACAGCAAGCCAACTGCTATTCAGACAAGGGTGAGGAAAACGTGTATCCTGCTCTGAATGGGTCATTATGCTGCAAGGCAGAGCTGAAGGCTGAAAGGCTATTTGTGTGTGGAATTTTCAGGAGCAGTTAGGACCTCCAGGATCAGTGTGTTATTTCTGTTTTGCATGAACACAGCTCTTACCTCTCTGAATCCTGAAGCACATAGACCAGCCTTGATTTAATAATGACTCACTAGCTGCACCCGAACCTTGTCTCCAGATATAGCACAACAGCTTCTCTCTACCTCTGTTGAAGACAAACTGAAACAGTAATAGCTGGGTGGATCTATTTGTCATCAGTGTGATGCTTCACTTCATTTTTTCTCCCAACAAGCTAAAGTTATCAATTTAAGAAAAGAAAATGTATCATATCAAGTATAATTACAAGTTCTGTTACCAGGCAAATGAAATCACCTTTACCTTTCTGATTTTCCAATATTGACACTGTCGTTATTTAGCTGTCCCAGAAAAGATACAGGATATACACATAGATAAAATAGGTGAAGAGACAACTTGACTGCAACCATTTGTATGTGATACCTGACAGCACCATGCAATATGTACACAGGCAACTTGAGAAGGAAGAAAAGCATTACTCTTGACATTTACAGAGCAAAACAAAATCCTGCCTGTTGAGCAGAGTATGGTTAGCCTTGATCTGAAACACTCAGCTAACACAAAGGAGATGAAGTGCTGAAATTTCATAAAGAAAGGTATCTTTATTTTCAAAATAATTAAAAAAAAGCACGCACAAAGCTGTGGCTTTTTTATATCATTAAAAACAATAGCTAGGATTCAGCATCCTCCAAGTAGAAAGAGATTCCTTTGCCTTCAGATAGATCACTTGGGGCATTATCAAAGGCAAACATCATCATCTTGGTTGTGTTAAAATCCATTCCTTCTCAGGCATACACATAATTACGAGTGGAAATAGGCATAAAATCATTACAAAGAGGGAATGCTGCATTATCTTTTCTAGAAAATAGGCAAGAAGTGGCCATTCCCCCTGCTACTCTGCCACTTCAAAAAGTTGTGCTACCTACTTAGGCTCTTTGCAAAGTGTAACTTGAGTTGCACACACGATTTGATTTCATTAAGTCCATCTTAAATTCCAAATTGTCATCTATATTCAATGGCAGCAGAAGATACATCCAGTCAAACACTGATTACTCTTTAAAGATAGGTGACATCCAGTATCCTTCCAACAAATGAGGCTGAAAAAAACACAGTAGGTTAACTCAGCTGGCAGGGCCCTCCCATCCTGGGGTCATCAGCACTACCTGTTCTAGGCCTCCCGTTGACTTTTCCACTGTCCATGCCAAGTCCTCTCTCTACACTCTCGCCAGGTGGTAACATTCTGTTTACATTTCTTATAGCACAGAAGTTAAACATCTAAAAGGTGTCTGGAGACAAAGTCAAAGTCCTTGAAGACAGTCTGCTCCTTACGGGTTAGGAGGGCAACCTCCTCTGGAGGAGTGAGGATTGGCTTTTGTGATGTAAACTCCTCATCGAAGTTGCTAACATCAGTAGGATCTCTTAAAGTGGGCACAAAAGGTGGCTTCAGAGTCCTGGCAAACAAGGCATCCCAATCAATGCCCTGTAAGAGAAGGAATTGAACAGGCCAGTTTGACATGAAGATTATTTATGAAATGTGAAGTAAGAATTGGTTTGCAGCTTCCCTTCCAGATCATTCACAACATGTCTTATTTCTAACAATTTTTTAAAAAGAAAAAAAGAAGAGTGAGAAAAAATTGAAAGAAATACCCAAATCAAACAGCATAGTGGGTGCAGGCCACATAGTACAGAGATTCTGTACAGTTCAAGGCTGTTCTTCAGAACACCAAGAAGCAAAGCTACAGCTCACACTATATTTAGGAGGGACCGAACTGAAGTGCAGCTGTGACCAGGTGGATCTGTGGACTTCCCAGCAATTCATGCTGACATCCAGCTTCTTTCCTTACTCCAGTGCAAAGCCAGCCAGGGCCTATAAGGCTAATAACATCTGGTAGATGGGCAATGGAAGGAGGAACAGTAACACCTTTGCCTGGAACAGAGATATATCCTTGACCCTCAAAAATGTGTCTCTAACTTCAGCTTTTCCTAGGATTCAGGTATATCCTGTAAATGAGGGTGCTATTAAATAGACTGCCTGGAAATCACTGTCATGACTAAAGAGCATCTTTGCTCCTGTTTGATTTAAAAAGAGGTGTTTGTTGATGGCTCAAAAGCTAGGGATATTTGTACATAGATGCAGCACAATCAGGAATAATGAACTGGCTCTGGAAGCTCTGGATCCCAGAGAACACACTCAGGGGCTGTAACTTCAAACATGGATTGAAATACATATTCCAGAACACAACGAGATGCAACAGAAAATACAACTAAGATCTCACTAATAACTAATGGAAATGTGGTTTGCTTTCTCTTGGTATTGAGGCACAACTTCTCCACTCAAACACAAGAGATGAGGAGAAGGGATAAAGTGAATTCCCACCTTAAAAAAGGGCTGGATTTTAATTTCTTCTGCATCTCTTTCCCCTGCTCCCAGTCTACGCTCTGGACATTTCCGAAGAAGCTGTAGGAAATATCAGTTAAAAATTATACTGGAACAAGTGTGGACAGAAATAATGTTTCAGAGAGAAAACCAAACAAAAGGAGATGACTGACCCCTCACTATCTTCTCATTCTCACTTTGCAGCAAGGTCATAATCTGCTAGTATTAGCTCAGACTTAGTTCCTTGTAAACAACTTGCCAACATTGACAAGGTACCCACTATAAACTGGATGAAGCATCTCATCTTAATCGTGCACTACTGGGTCACGTTTGGCAGCTGAGTCAAGCCATCTCCACTGAACACTTCTGACATTCCTGTCCTTGAATCAACACTTCTCCATCTCAGACTCAGCAGCAACTGAAGGCAGTAAGAAGCCTGCTTAGTCATCCTTAGACAGAAGAACTGCATTTACGTAAAGAGAAGGAAAGGAAAAATATGTGTAAATTTCAAATGTTTCCTTAGTCAGTGTAGGCAGCTCCAAATTACACACACAAATGCTCTCCAGTCCTAGTAGGGTCCCTCTGGATCCACTTACACAGTAAATGCAAATTTCTCAGGCTCACAGAGACTCATCAAGCTCGTTACCTTACGGATTATAGAAAGTGCCTCAGATGAAAGGAATCGGGGATACCGGACTTCATCGTTGACAATACTGTCAAAGACTTCCTCCTCGTCATCTCCAGGGAATGGTGCCTGCAGTTATGACATTTTATTATTTAATCTACATAGCACCCATTCCTCACTATTAAATAGGGATGAGAACAGCAGTGAGTTGTATGGATTAGTGTCTGGCAAGCACTATGAGTGAGAAAAATGTCATTTAAGTATTAATAAATAGCTGTCTACATTCAGCAAAATTTTATCTCAGGGAGTCAGATACTACTCTCCCCAAGAGTTCTTAACAAGATCTTCTTAGAGAAAGGTGGCCTTACCTCACCAACAAGCATCTCATAAATGAGTACACCCAATCCCCACCAGTCTACTGCCCGAGTGTAGGAGATGTCTGTCAGAACTTCTGGAGCCAGAAATTCGGGGGTGCCACAGAAGGTGTTTGTGCGGTCTCCAAAACCTATTCCTGTAGGAAAAGAACACTTCTGTAAAACCCAGCACATGTGACTAAATGGATCACATGCAGCCTCACCTTCTGGAAGCCACTGATAATCCAGTGTTAACTAGGCAAGGGTTCTCATCAGTGCTTGTAAATGCCAATAAGGAAGTACGAAACTTGAGGCCCCCAAAAAATCCAAATAAGAAGCACACAGACAATCCTTAAATAAACAGCAAAACCAAGGAAAATTCCTGCAGATACCATTGCTCATTTGCTCAAGGATGCATTTTGTAGTATCCTGTATTCTGGCTCCTTTGGACAAACTCCCTCAGAAGTATGCTGAAGATTAAAGGAGCAAGTACTCTTCCCATGCTCATCATGGCCAGACAGGTGAGGGTTTATGGTTGACTGGTTTGTTCAGCTTTTTTGGATATGTTTTTTGGTGGGTTTTGCTCTATTTTTAAGATGGGAATGAATACAAGTTACACATGATCACCTCAGTACCTGTATTTGTGAACACATTACTAAAGCCCAGATCCTAAACTGGTTCTGATGGTTCAATTTCAGCCTCACCAAAGTCACTCACCTTCCTTACACAATCCAAAATCTGCAATCTTCACAAACCCTTCAGCATCTAAAAGGAGATTATCCAATTTGAGGTCCCTGCAGGCAAAGGAGAGTACAGAAAATGGTGGGTGAAGCCCAAGGACTGACATCCAGTATATTTTTTTTGCAAGAGGCAGACAGAAGCTCAATATTAATGAACAGAATACAATCTAAATTGAGTAAAGTCTACTTTTGGTTTAAATAATACATTATTTGGAAGATTCCCCTTAATGTATTGATATTTTCCTCTTAATGAAAGGCTCACAAAGCAGCTTGGAGCTGGGTGGGGCCTATTGATCTGGAAAGAGCATCCCACAACAGCATGACTAATTACTTGACTATCACAGTAAAAAAGAAAGCAGTGACTTCTAGGTGCCTTCCCCAATGTATTGACATGTTGCAAGTGATTAATCCTCTGTGACATGTCAGATGAACACCTTTGAGATCACTTTCTTTACTGTAAGCTTGATGAACAAGCTGAGAACAACAGGCAATGGGGAAAACAGAAAGACAGATTAGAAACCTCAGCAAGATAGTCAGCTCCAGATGTACAGCTACAGGAAAAATAAACTTTCAGTTTGCTGAACTGTCTCATACTTGATTCTTTGCTGCATTACCTATAAACAATTTTCTTCTCATGCAAGAACTGGAGGCCCAAGACTACGCAGGCTGTATAAAACCTAAAAGAGAGAAATAGTTATCAGGAAATATATATGGGAATCAAGTTTAAAATTTATAGTGTCTGGGAACTAGACTAACTCTAACTCACTGTGCCATATGCTCTGGAAAGACATCTTCATGTATACGCATCATAAGATCCCCACCTGGAGTGTATTCCATCACAAAACAAGCATGATGGGGTGTCTGGAAGCATGCAAACATGTTCACAAGGAATGGATGATCAGAAGAATTGACCACTTCAAATATTCGCTTCTCACAGTTCAAGCTGCCAGGATTCAAAGAACAAAAATGTCAATATTAAAACTTGGCAGAACAGCCTGTTTTGAGAAAGACAGGATGATAAGAAAATCTTTACATCCTAAGACAGAGAAATAAAAAGTGAGGGATAGAACAGTATTTATGTTATATACTTCCAAACCTTGAGTTTGAGAGTGTTCTTCAGGTGTTATTCCACCAGAGGCTAGAAAGCAGCACTGTTACAAGTTTCCTTATTCCCTGTTATAGTTACCCAAGCCTTGAGGTCATGTTTAACCTTAAGAGTACCATGACCAGTACACATCATACCTACTAACATTTGATTGCAGGTGTGTTAGCATAGCCTCTGGTGATAATATCATCTCTAAAAAAAGCTCACCTATCGATTTCATCTCTCCTAATAATATCTTTCTTCTTCAAGGCTTTGATAGCATACAACTTCCCAGTTGCCTTGTATTGGGCCAGCAGCACCTGAAAGACAACAGAAAAGCTGTACTTAAAAAAAAAAATCTGTAATTTCCTTACTGGATTACTTTGACTCCCATCAATACAAACTATTTCCATTCACTCCAGTCATTCTCAAAACCAAGCTCAAGTAACTCCAAAAATGGAGCACTTTTTTTTTTTTTCTGCTCCTTGTGCTACGTCAGTCCAGAAAGATGTCAGTGTGAGTTATATTCTTTTCACAAAGAGTAGTGTCACAGCTGGCCCAGTGCTTTAGCAGCACCTCAGAAGTCTCACAGCAAGCAACTATGCATGCAGTTTTTGGGAATGGAGTTGTTCCACCAGTGCTCACTATGACACTGAAAGTAATAGTAATGATGACCTTTATGAAATGACTTAGCACCCCCAGGATGCTTTTCTTCAGGCTCTGAAGCTGCAAATCTTCAGGAGTTTTGACTGTTAACAACAGTTATCCACTGCTTGTGTGGTTGGGCTGGGTTTGGTTTGTGTGTCTGCATGTGTCTGCATTGCAACAAATTAAAAATGTACTGCAGCATTTCTCTTCAGACCCTGAGGCAGGGGTCCATCTTCACAACCACAGCCCTACTGCCCTCCTCCACAAAGTGTACACTTTAATACTACCTTCCCAAAGTGGCCACGACCCAACATAGCAATGCAGCGAAAATCCTCAAGTTGAACTGTCCTTTTCCTGCAGACAAACAAAGAAAAGTCGCTGAGACAGGACCCAAAAGATGCAGACACAGATAACAAAGAAGTGTGTGTTTGCATTAGGGGAAAAATCTCTTTATAGCAACAGGGAAGACAAACAGCTGGGTCAACCTCAACCACTCCTTGCCTAGGCTGAAATCCTGCAAACTTATGCTTGCTGCTGCTGTTCTGCTGCTGCAGAAAGGAGCAGGTAACCACAAGATGAGGAAACTGCTCCCAGTGGCAGCAGCCTGACTTCCGTCTGTACTGGCAACAGGAGCAACAATTCTGACTCTCCAGGGCTTGCTCTCTGTTACTTCTTGCAATAGGATTAGTTTCCCTCCAGCCCTGTCCTTGGGGTAGTAAAATTCAATTTCAGCTACACTCCTTTCAGCCAGCTCAACAGCAGTTGTGTTAATCAGACTTGAATGTGTATATCAAGTGCTAGTAGGTCAAGGGCACAAGGAGAAGTTCTCCAACACAAACTGGAAATTAAACATGGTGAGACAACAGACATAAGATCTTGCTGGAAAAAAAAGTAGCCGAATAAAGAGATGCTGTAGAATGTTATGTCAGCCACAAGGTGTTACCAAGGAAACTCAGGCTGCAGAACTGCTTGGAAAGAATTTAAAAAAAAAAAAAAAATCAACCCACACCCTAAATGTTTTAGTCCAGGATCATCTTTAAAAAGCAGCAGACACTCTGTACTCCTCCAGTAAGTGAAATGAAGGGCTAAGTATCTACCCATGAGGGACTCAACTCCCTCCCTCAGCCTTCTCAGGGAAGGTTGCTAGTGCCTGACTGTATCCTGACTACATGGTTTTGAAGATGAGACCCCTAACAAGTGACAATGAAATTATTAATATAATTCTATGATCTGAACTCCAAGATCAGCTTAGATAGATTTTGCTATTTGTGCTTTTTCAGTCAGTATTTATTCAACAATAGTAATTATTTTTTTTTTTACTTGTCTTGTTTTGGTATATTTACTGCTGTGTATCCTCATTACATACAAATTGTGTATATGTAACTGCCATAGACTACAACCAACCTACTTGTTTGTGCCTCCCTGTGTAATGAAAGACAGTGTATCTTGTGTATCAATAAAAACTGGAGTGTGAGGGATGCCAAGTGTTTCTGAAATGTATTACTCAGAATGCAGACACATCTAAATATGCATAAAACTTCAACCACAAGGAAGCTCTTGAAGACAGTTAAGTGACTTTCCCTTCTGTTAAAGTCATCTATGACATTGCAGCACACAGACTACCAACAGGTCAAGTAGTGCAGTTAATAACCAGAGAAGGTGCAGCAAACATTTGGACAAGTCAAGTTCAGAGCAGACTTTTCATGGAATTGTCCACACTCAGCACTAAGAGTCTGCTGCTGAGAAATCAAAGCACACCTTGAGCAGAATTTCAGACTGCATGCTCAAAAATTTAACCCCAGTGCCTCTTTTATCTGTGACCCAACACAGCCTATGCTTCCAGAGTTACCTTGGAGATGCTGGGTTTGGAAATTCTGTTCTAATAGAGCTGCAAGACTTCTCCTCAACATGCAGCCTCTTCAGACACTAGGAACAGAAAGAAAGTTACAGTGCATCATCCTCCAGAATCACCAAGTCAGGCCTGAACATCTACATTCAAATGTTCTGTGTCATGATCCAGCTTAGCCACAGGAAAGCAGCATGAAAACAGATTGTCTACGGTCACACAAAACTATTCCCATGTACATTATTTTTTGATAGGGTCAAACCCTTTAAAATAAATGCTTTTAGAAGTCTAGGATAAAACACTTCCTTTCTAGAAAGAAAGGCATCTCATGTCCCAGAAAGAGTCACAATAATCAAAGAGTGCAGTTTCCTCTATCACAAAAGTCAAATAAGAAAGGGTAAGATGTGGAAGAACACAGGTCATTAACCACTATACTACTCAAAACATTTTTCCTGCTCCTTCCTGCCAGAAAAGTAGAGCTCTTTTTTTTGCCCAGTTTCTTTAATGACAAAGAACTTAATCTGTTCCTAAAAGCCTGCAGACCCTCCTTCTCTGCTTTCTCTATGCAATCACCTCTTCTTCCAATTTTGCTCCTTGAAGAAAAACAACATATAATTAAAAAAAAAAAAAAGAGGTGCAACACTTTCATGAAGCCTCCATGTCAAAATAGCTCACTGGATTCTGAATCCCTGGAGATCAGCCAGCTAATTACGAGGCACCTGCCTAAAGTATAACAAATTTCTCCAGTAATAAACAAATAAGAAGAACCAGGCCAACCAATAAAGAAAAGTCTCCCTGTTAGCCCAGACAATTACCGGAGAATCTGCAGGAGATGGTGCTGATTCCTTGGAGTTGGCCACCAGAAAAAGGCGTGGAGGCTTGGGTGGTGCTTCATCAGCAAACGTGAGCTTAGCCACAGGAAAGTCACCACTGTGTGTAAAACAAAAGTGAAGGAGATTGACTCAGGGCAGAATGCTGTACACTGACACCTTTGGATCACCTTTGCTGTTAAGCAATGCTTAGTTCAGTCCAAAACACTGGACACCAGGAATTCCTGATTCACACGAGTCTGTGAGGTATCAACAAGACATACAGCCTCCTATTAGCCTCTGTTTTCTTTTCATTCATTTAAGTTGGTGATGTTTAGACTCACATTCCAACATTAGCTCTCCACGAGTCTGTGAGGTATCAAGACATATGGCCTCCTAATAGCCTCTGTTTTCATTCATTTAAGTTGGTGATGGTTAGACTCACATTCCAACATTAGCTCTCCGAGACTATAAAATTAATGAAACATAGGTGTGTAGAAATAAGTCACTATGATCAAGAATTTAAAAGGAAACCTTGATTTTAATAGCAACACAGTAGTTGGTTAATTTTTTTTATTTTACAAGTCTTGTGAATCAGTGGGAACAGTCTCTTTTAGAGAAATACTAATTGTCTAAAAATTATTCCAACAATTTAAAACAATTCTTTTTGGCAGCATTTTCTTCTACATCATATTTAAAAGTTTAGCTGTGTACTTTCTGAGTGCTGCATTATACTAGCAGTGCACTTGTAACCCCATTGAAAGAAAAGTGCCTTTTTTCCACAACAATGACACTGTTACCTTGCTCAGAGTTCAGTTATTATACTGGTGAAGACTTATAATGAGTGGAATTTTCTTTCCTTTACAGCACAGACACAGTGCATCTTTTTGTGTATATAAAATAACTTTTGAAAATCTATTAGTTTTGTTTGTTTGTTGTTTTTTTTTTCTTAACACACTCTTTACTTATCACCACTTTTATGCCCACAGATGTTCCTGCAGAAGCAAAGAAAGCTGCTGAAGTTCCCCTGGGTCTGGAACACACTGCTTGCTAGGACAGCAATTTTGGAAATCAGTCCCACTGCTAACAATAAATCAGAGCCAGACACAGAGTACTGAACATCCCACTAAACTCACATCATTTCAGGAGGCTTTGGCTTTTCTTAAAATCCTGAATTAAGTTCCACAGATCCATTTTTCTCATTGGTATTTTCCTCCACCTTTGTAAGGTGCAACAGAATTTTAAGATCTATCCTACACACACTCCAGATTGTCATCCAGCAACCCTCAGAATATGACTTACCTACTCAACTTGGACGCTGAGTCAACATGACTTCGTGGGGGAGCTGGAGAGAAGTCTGTCTGAATGGGGTCATGAAGTGGGGGACTCAGGGTGCTTATGGAGCTACAGGGAGGGAGGAAACTCATCATCAGGCGACCCCAAGCTGCAACACTTATGTTCATCTGAGGAGCTCGGAGAAATTCCTTCCCTGGAAGGGTTGGAGTCAAAACACTGGTGAGATTACAACACAAATTACAAATCTCAGGTACTGTTACATTATTATTTCCACCCAAATGCCCATGGGTTACTCAAAAAAGCTAATCCACCCCAGGGAGAATGGGCTTTTTTCAGGGAAGAAAGTTTAATAGTTATGACGATGAGATAGATCTACTATTTCACCCAAGTTCAGCCTCATATAATGTTTGTTTTACATAACAGTCCTCAAGCAGAAATTGCATAAAACATTGGAAAAAAATACTTTACGTCCAGTTTTATTCTAGTTCAACACTGCATTTTAATCATGCAGCCTATTAATAGAACGTTTCTGAAAGTGTCTTAAAGGAGTAACACATTTGGGTTATTTTCATTATTTTTACTACTTCCTGAAGAATATAAAAATAAAAACTCATTTATCCCCGCTGCCAAGAGATCTTAGTATGTAAAGTTTTACTTTATTCAGCTTCACAAGAAAGAATTTGCAGACAAAAAAAGTATGCCAGTTATCCCAGTCCCTAAACTGCTACTCTGAGGTGCCAGTTCCAAAGACGTGACAGACCATCAGCAGCCTGCTCATGCTATAGGCTTCTATAATCCAGAAGTTTCCACAAAACCTTCCAGTATCTCTTCATCAGTAACAGAATCGCTGGTTAATTAGTACATCTGGAGTCTTTGGATATTGCTAAAAAGTCTGTTAAATAACTAGCAATTATATCTTCCTAGTAATGTCAGTTGTGACTAGAAACACCACAACAGTATCACATTACACACCATGCCGCAGCCAGGCTGCCTGTACTTTTTCTGACTGAACAAATGTCTGCATTCTAATAAAGCCCACCTACTTACAGTAATTAGCAAGCATTTTAATGACTCCAGCCTGCCAGCCTGCTCGTGCAAACCCCTGCCTCACCCACACCCCCTCCAGAGCGAGCAGTCAGGTCTGCAGCTCACCTTTCTGTTTGGGGAAAATGCGCTTCTGCCGCTGCAGCTTCGGCTTCCTCTCAATGACAGGATTACAGAACATCACCTGCCAGAGAGTCAAAGGGCATTTGTCAGGTTTCATCATTTACACTGTGAACACAAACTTTCACACGTGCCTGCTCTCTCCTCAATTTCTCCATTCATATCTGTTAAGTGAGGACTCACTCCCATAGGCTCCACACTGTTATTCTAGCTTCACTCTCTAAACATCTATTTCAACGGTGGTTTTAGATCTTGGAATCTCCTGCTACCTGAAACACAGAGAGCTCCCACAATTAAGACCATTTCATATCTCAAATCTAATTTGTAAAACCACACATGAAGAACACAGCCATCTGTAGGGTAAAAACAAGTGACAGTCCACAACACAGAAGTAAAAATCAAAAAACCGAAACCAACCCCTACAAACCGAAACCACACAAAAACCCAAGGCAGCAGGGAGAGGAAGTAAATTTTGGTACATGAGGTCAAGATTCTACTTTTGGAAAGATAACCACAGGAACTTTCCTCCTAACACAAAGGAAAAAGTACTGTAGCTTTTAAGGGATTATCTGGATGAGCTCTTCATCGATGGTACTTCAGACTATTATTAGCCTCAGAAAGAGGATAAAATAAGCATGCCCAGGGGGAATTTGAATCTCTGATTGTACAGTCACTGTGATTCAGCTCTGACCATTAAGCCACAGTTTAATTAAAGTGTCACTGATGACTCATAATGAAACCAAATAAACAATGGATTTCACAGCACACACACAAATAATTACAGTAGAGCAGCTGAAGAGTTACTCCAGGCTATGGCACGTGTATGTCTATTATATGATTTTGTTCCTTATTTTTATATGTGATATGATGTAAAAGAATTTGGGGTGTCATTCTACCCTCCTAGATTATAGCTCCTTCGATTCTTTGTATCCCGGGTCAAGCAATGGCTTTCAGGGCAGGCACCCTACACAGAGGGAGTTCTCTGAACAAGACACAAAGCTTACATTTATACCTCTGCAAAAAGCATCCCTTGGGGTTCCAGCGAGAGGCACATCCCGTGACGTTCGTTATCAAGGAAATCATCCAAACGTAAAAACTTCACTGCACACAGTTCTCTCCAGTCTCTCCAATAAATGGCAATTTCCAGCTCACGAGACTGGTGGGAAGGGGGAGTGGTGGGGAAAAGAAAAAAACAAAGAAGAGTTACATACTGCCCCATGCTCTGGAAATGGTGCACACATGCTGTCATAAAAAAAAAATAAATCAGTAAACTAAACAGTACATGTAAGAAACTTCCTAATCCTTCTGCTCCCTGCTTTCCCTGAGGTTTTCAGATCTTAGCCACAGACCCTCTTGGAGATGACTGCCTTGGCTTCCCATTTCAGGAATCCCTGAGAGCACCAGTTTGCTGGTATAATGAAATAAAACTGCTCAGATAAGGAGAGAAGAACAACAGATGCTGTTCAGGTTGAACCTCTGCCAAAGAGGCACTGCCTGGAGGGCAAGACTAAGAGAACTGGTTCAGAAAAGGGCACGGGGACAGCAGCAATAGAGTTGAACAAAGTGGAATGGCAGCTAAATGAGCAAATCAGGTAAGGTGATATGGAAAAACCAAATACAACACAGAGAGTCTGGGTCAAACTTACCCTGTCCAGCTCAATGACAAAGCTCTGGTCCCATGCCTGGTTATTAACTGGTCCCCAGTTTGTTTGGCCAACCACTTTATTGTCCACTTTGAGCACAGCAAGGACCTCATCTGGACAAAGAAGAAAACTGGGATTATAATCTTTTACCAAAGAAAATCTCTCATGCTGAAGGTGAACATCCCAATCAAATGTCATTTCCAGGAGAGCAGGAGGAGGACCAGGTATAATGCAATTCATTCTCTCTCTTAGAAACCAGGTTTCTCATAATTACACTCATACCAGGCTAACCCAGTACCACGACAGGAAGCCCCCATGCTCCCATATGCCACTCCCAATGGAACAGGGACCCCCATACTCACTACACAGCTCTTCATTCCGCAGGTACTTTCCTGCAGCACCCCTGCTGTGGATACCCAGCCCGACTCGTGCTCGGGGGAAGGACCTCAAATCACTTGGGCTGCCACAGACAGGGGAAGAACCGGCCACCCGGGAGCGTCCTGGGACATTTTCCAACAGATCCTGACACCCCATCAGTCTCACTTCCAATGTTCCTGAGGAATTTTAGGAGGGTAAAGAATATTATTAGGTAAAAGATAAAGTGATTCCAGTCACTTTATCTTTTTCACCAGGCCTGTCCTCAACAGGCATCCAAGAATTTCTCAGATTAATTTCTTGGTTAACAGTTCAATTCTACCCCAGATTAATAGACTGCAAATCCATATGATGTGAAATCTCCAGTTAGCCTACATGACACAAATTCAGTTCCTAGAAAATCAAATGTCTGTGTAACAAGAGACATTACAACAATGAGAAGAAATGCAACTCATGTTTCCCTCTGTCCTCCCCTCACAACAATCCTTGCCATGCAGGATTTAGGTACCTGTAAGGGCTGTAGGTTTGATGACTGAAGTGGGTTGGACGCTGCCATGCTGAGCTCCCAGGGAGGAAGTATTTACCAGTTCCTGCTTGATGAGTGCTCTTTTTGGGTGATCAGGAGAAAGCTCACCCAGCTGATGTTCCAGGGACAAGCGCAGCAGGTCAATCTTCTGAGAGGACTCTTGCAATCGACCCTGAGCCTTGAAATGCAAAGTAGAACAGAAAACAGGCAGAAATTTTCAATGTACAGCCCCAGTCCAGGCACTACTCAACCTTTAGGAACCACTAAAGTAGGCTTAAAAAAAAGCCTAGATAACATCTTACTAATAAAGGAACAAGATGAAATATTTTCCCATAGATCCCAGACACCCCATCAGTGTCGCTTCCGACGCTCCCGAAAAATTTCGCCAACCCAAAGAATGTTATCCCTAGAAAGGAGAGTGATCCCAATCAGTCTGTCCTCACAGAGAGACTGGGACTTCCCCAGTTAATAATTCCTGGTTAACTCTACCCATTTGTGCTAAATCACTAACGCTGAGGCACAAATCCCCTCTCAAGAAGCCCTGAGTAAGAGCTTACCTCAGCCAAGAACCTGCGATCCTGCACCCGACTCCCTCCTAGGATCTTCAGCACGTTTTTTGCCCCCGCAGCCACCGCAGCCTCGATGCGCAGGTGGTGCCGCAGCTCCTCGATACGCAGCTCCAGAGCACTGATGGTGCTCCCCACCCTCACTGGCCATTCGGGAGATAAAACATGGCCAGTGAGAATGAAAACTGACTATTGCGGATCTCAGGGCTTGGGCTTCATCTCTTCTGGGCTGATAAGTAACTGATGCACAGTTACTTAAAACAGCTTACCTGCTGGATCCACTGGATCCTCCATCCCTCCTGCTGACTGAGACACCTTCACAATGTGCATGCGGATTATTTCAATCTTTGTCTTGCTGTCCTGAAGCATCTGCTGAGCTGTAGCCAGCAGCTTCCGCTCCTGCCAAAAAGCAAGCATATGCAGAGAGAGAAAGGTGCTCATTAAAAATTAATTAGGATGATGTGTTCACATGTGAGGTGGTACCTCCAAGAAGGGTCAGAAAGGACTTTGCTTTTTTTTTTTACAGAAGCAGTTATATAAAGGAGACATCGCTGAGAATTAAGGACTTTGGGATCACTGGCCCCATTTGCAGAGGGAAAGGACAAGTCAAGGACATGTCCAGTTAACACCAAACCTTGCAGTCACTGAGCCTTGTGGTTTTGTTTTGTAAGCAGGGGTTTTGAACAAGTGAAAATATCACAGCCTGCTGCACTGCTGGTTTTACTGAATTAAGCTTCATAATAAGCTCAGATTTTTTTTTTTCTAATTAACCTTTGACTTTTAAATATGATTACACCAAAATCTAAAAGTGGAATGAATGTGGAACCAGTAAACCTCTGAATTTTTTTTCTCATATAAAGAGACACTACATGGTGTGCTCTACCCTCAACAACCTAGTGTTATCAAAACCAACTCAGTGTACAGTAACAGCACTTTTTAAGCTTTATTTCCTCCAGTCAGTGACTGAATGACTCTTATACCACCCTCACTTCCTTCCCAGGCCTGAAATAGCTTTTCTTGAGCCACCACTTCTACCACGACACTTCTTACAAGATACTTTTCTCAAGCTCCAATCTGACTCTAATCTGGAGTCACTATGAGCACTGAGGTCAGATGCATTAACACCTCTCTTATGGCATTCAGCCAGCTAAGTTAAACATCTAGACCAAGGAAGAAATGTAGAGTCTGTAGCTGTTACAGAGAGGTAGGGCTTTCCAATTCATCTCTTTGAAAATGACAGCACAAGCCACTCTCCAGGTACCCAGCACTTCCCACTGAAACTACAGAAGGATTTACATGGCTAAGTTAAACCAACACGATTCCCAACTCTATCATTAATATCTCTAAGCAACATTCAAGAGCAGATGCACAATCAGCATCTGCCATGTAAGAACTGCCAAAAGGATCCAAACTGCCAGATGATGTCTCTCTGTCCACTCTAATAACTCCCCTCTCATCATGATCATCACCAGATGCTTCAGAAAAAGCCACAGGCAACGACATCATAGACCAAAGTGGAATAAACTACACTTTCAGAAAAGGCCTTTTCCTAACATCCAGTAATTACAGATTACATTACATTCTTAGCACATGAAGATGGGCCATGCAATTCCTTTTTAATTCCTGCTAAATCCTTGAAAGCTGTAACATGTTGCACTAAGTTTAAGTTACCTTGGATGTTGAATACATTTGGATCATGTTTTCAGCTCCTTGTTTCACTTTCATTTCGACATGCAGCTGCTTCTTCAGAGCTTCAACCTTCCTTGCCATGGGGTCTGGGTTTCTCTCCCAGAGACAAGGATCTGGAGATACAGACCCATCTGCACAAACAATACAATCAATGCCATTAGTCATCTTTTCCTGCATCATTTCAGAGTTATAGATGGGTAACTCTATAAAAGAAGGTCAGGCTATTAAATAAGGTACAAAAAGGTCTTGTCTACAAAACTGACTGTTTCAAATGAAGCTCAAGCTCATATCTGTAAATATTTCTTAGTTTATCAATTAACCTGTCCTAAAACGCATGCTTCCAATTTTATAACTCATTCATCCTGTAAGATATTTGGATGTTCAATTGCCCAGAAACTCTATTCCAATCTCTTCAATTCCACCTACAGCCTACTCCTGAATGTTGTCCAAGCCAGCAATCTCAGCTGGTCTTCTCCCTACACTGATCTCTCATGTTGCCTCCTTTCACCTTTATTGCCCCATTCTCAACTTTTTATTGCAGAGATCACTCCATCAGCTAAGTACCAACAGAAGAAATTCCACTCCTTGTGAGCCCTCAGCAGGAAAATTTACCAGTTCAATATATATAAATACCAAAGCACTATAACAAAATTCTCCTGTCAATCATGACACAAGGCCTACCTGTCTGACTCTCCTCTTTGTCTGTTATTACAATCCTTGCATTAAGCTCCTGAAGTTCCCAATGCAACTGTTCCAGTTTGCGGTTGGAGGATTTCAGCACATGCTCTATATGAACAAGGTTCTTCCTGTCCGTGGTCGCCTTGCGCAGGTTTTCTGCCCCCTCTTTAATCTTCAGCTCTTTCTGGATAGCACGGCGGAGCAGCTCCTTCTCACCCTCCAGTTTGTGCTGGAAGCTTGGATCCATTAAGTTCACACCATTCCCCTGCTGCAAGAGACAGCTGCCCTGCAGCCAAGCAGCGTTGGGGAAGAGGATTTCAGAGGTTACATGGTTCAACCACCTTTATGTTATAACAATACCCTCATAAGATTCCACTCCTTCGTTTAATTTATGGCTCACACAAATTCTGAAGCAAATCTTTTCACCATGTTTTCCAGAAAACCAGACCTCCATTTAAATTGCAGAGGACAGAACACAACTTTGATCTTAACACGCCTTAATTTGGTTTTAAACCATAATGGAGAAAAATCTTCCTCTTGCTTGTCTCCTTGTTATTTAATGCCTACACACATCTTTGTTCTCCAGGTATCAAAGCCCAGCCAATGCTTGCCCTTATTCAGATCAACATTAACTTTCACTAGTACAATGTAGTAGGTACAGATTTTTATCTGAATATGTCTTGAAGTCAACTGCTCAAAGACACATCTCAACTAGTGTGTTGGAGCTTTCTAGGACTGTCACAAGCATGCATTAACTCCCAGCTTTAACCCCTGAAGAAGAAAAATGTTAAGCCTACAGCTGTTGCTACACATGAACAAGCAAAAGAGTAAGGTGAATTTTCTGCTATAGCTCAAAAGGGAACCACAATGTTGTCTCAACCTCTACTCTGCTGTGATTTACAGGCACTAAGGCCGCTTTAAAATATTGACTATTTTGAGTTGCATCAGTATCACTCAAGCTTGTTCTGGGCTTTGTGTCACATAATTTTCAATACTCCTTGTTCAACAGCTCTGGACAGAGATGCTGTGTTTACAGACTCTGGACATTCATAGTACAGGCATAGAATCATAGAATTGTGGTTGGAAGAGACCTTCAAAATCATCAAGTCCAACTGCTAACCCAGCACTGCCAGGTCCCCACTGACCCGTGTCCCTCAGCACCACATCTCCACAGCTCTGAAACCCCTCCAGGGATGGGGACTCCACCACTACTCTGGGCAGCCTGGGCCAGGCCTCAACAATCCTTTCAGGGAATAAATTTTTCCTAACATCCAAACTAAACCTCCCCTAGTGTAACTTGAGGCCATTTCTTCTTGTCTTATCACTTGTTCCTTAGGAGAAGAGACTGACCCCCACCTGGCTCCAGCCTGTCAGTGAGTTGTAGAGAGTGAGATGGTCTCTCCTAAGTCTCCTTTTCTCCATGCTAAACAACCCCAGGTCCCTCAGCTGCTCCTCATGAGAGTTGTGCTCTGGACTCTTGGCCAGCTCCATTGCCCTTCTTTGGACACGCTCCAGCACCAACACCAGACAGCAGTAGCACAGGTATAAATCACTGACCAAACAAGCTCTGGACTCAGACAGGAGCTACAAAAGCTTTATCCATAAGAACTGATGCTACCTAACACCATAACACACAGGCCCAAGAAAGATGCTAGGCTTTTCTCTTCAACAGGAAGGGTGAACACCAGACAGCAGTAGCACAGGTATAAATCACTGACCAAACAAGCTCTGGACTCAGACAGGAGCTGCAAAAGCTTTATCCATAAGAGCTGATGCTACCTGACACCATGACAGACTCAAGCAAGATGTTAGGCTTTTCTCTTCAACAGGAAGGGTGGCTTTAAGGCATTCAGAATAATTAATATATTATTAACCTAACATTAACAACTCCTCATACTCCCTGCTTAGATGCAAAAGAAACAGTTGCACAGTCAAGCTCCACTCCACTGACTTACTGTCAGGCAGCACATCAGTGACTAAAGACAGAACTCAGGAATCCCAACTCGCTTTCACAGTCTTTAATTGGCTGACCACATTTCCAACAACAAACCACACTGGGGTTCTGTTACTTGTGTATGTTACTGCACTTGAAGCCTGTGCTGTGCATCCAAAGCCTATGCCACTCACACAGCAACAATTAATTAATCCTATTAGTACATTTTGCTATACCTCAAAGACCCAACCAAACATCCTTGATCAGTTTTTGCTATGATTTCAGTCTAATAGCAAAATCATTAAGGAAGAAGTTAAAAAATAGATCTACTTTAAAGCTGGCCTAAACCCAAGTTATGTCTGCAACAGACACACAATAGCCAAAATAGGAATTGTTCAGATTGGTAATAAAACAAAAAGGTTCAGATTAACATCCTGATTCCAGGAAGTTCTCGCCCAATTAGTAAAGCCAGGAACTAAGCCAGAGCTTTGAAAAACATCCAAAGTTTTGTGAGGAAGAACTTGAATCATGGAGTTCCTGAGTCACAGGCAACCTTTACCAGCTGTGAATTGGAAAATCAGAAAGCTCTTTGTCCTGTCTGTAGCAAGTGACTGAAAGGAGCTCACTGGTTGAAATTCTCTTTTAGAGAATTAGAGAAAGCATACGGATTTATTTTCTATGCAAATGCACCCCCTGGATCTGCTCAGAGCAATGGAATGAGTAGTGGTGCAAGAGCAATGCTACCACAGAGCACTGAACACAGAGACCTGACTATTGACTCAGAGAACAGGTACAGTCTGGGCAGCTCTCAGGTCAATTTTCCTCCACATGGCTCTCTGCCAAAAGCCAGCCTGAATACCAGTTAATGCACCATGCTAATTTTCTAAATATATTTAGAATCTAAGCATGGTACATTTTACTGGATCCTTCCTGTCCATGGATCAGAGAGTGCCATAACATTGACACTGTTTGCACCAGGGAAATAAAATAGTCTATTATTGAGGAGCATAGGAAAGCTGAATTTGCATTTGGGTTGATCCATTTTGCATTCTGACTCAGGAATTTTGGTGTGGTGTCAGGATACTGCCACAGCCCATTCTGCAGCTGTTCCTGGGGAAGGTCAGTCCTTCAGGGTATGCCTCCAACACAATCCCAAACCACATATAGCTCACAGAGAAATACCCAAGCTAGCTCAAATAGCTTGTTTTCAGTACTCATTGTGGGGCTGCCAGAACTCACCCAGGGCTTCTGCTGGACTCATGTCGTACCAAAGTGTCTAGGCTGCTTCCTAGCTAGCAAACACTTCAGCAGTACCAAAAGTTGCACTTAGTCCTTTGGATTGCAGCCCAGGGAAGTCCCGTCCCCACAGTTGTTCTGCCCAGCCTAGCAAGGAGCTTCACCTGCACAAAGCCCAGACCTGCCCCTCAGGGTTTCACTGCTGACACAGAAACTGCTTTACAACTGAATGTAATGAGCCAGCGATGGAGGCCACCCTCCCTGCAGATCACACCTGTCTGCCGGGGCACTTGGAATCACATCTTTCACGGCCACTTCACGCTGTAGAGATCAGGCCTGCACTGGACAGGCTCATGCTAGCCACATTTCCACTTTTATGAAAAAAAAAGCCACTGCAAGTTTTGGGAAAAGGCACTTGAAATCCTGCCTGGAGCTGGTCCCTTTTCCAGCTCCGAGTTGTGCAAGGGCTGGTGAGGGTGGAGAGCAGTGAGCCCGGGAGAGGCACCGACATGGGGAGAGCCCGGTCGGCGGCAGCGCTGGCAGTGAACTCTCTTTGTGCTGCTCTCTCCATCCCTCGTTTCCCAGATTAGGCTCGAAACGCCTCAAGGAAAGAGGGCAGGGCATCCTCCTCACATCCAGAAAGGAATGTTTTTCCCAGCTCGGAGGCTGGCTGCCCTCCCCCGGCTCCCGTGTGCCAG
>NW_008584957.1:0-16989 GCF_000691845.1 Merops nubicus
TTATATAATATATAGCAACTAAATATATAATAAAAATACAACTGTTAAATATCACAGAAAGGATATTTTCTTAAAAATAAAGAACTTGGGAATATGGACGTTAAAGGATCTCATGCTGGTTTTTAACAAAGGAATGAAAAAAAAATAGTATATATATATTGTAAAGAATGATCTTTGCTTTCAGCCATGAAATCCTATACCATCATAGATTTTCTTTTTAGCTCCTTTAGTCAAATCAGACTATCCTTGTAGAGAGAAAAATGCGAGGATCATAAGAAGTGAGTGCCAGAAATTAACATGTAGGTGTTTTGAGCTGAATGAACTACAGGCTTTCCCACTGGATACATTTACTCTCCAAAGCAGCCCATCCTAAAAGATGGGTCTGTATGATTAAAATATGGCAAACATTTTATAGTAAGACTTTAGCACTTCACAGTGGCTAGCTCCAGAGCATATTTCAACTCCCATTCAAAGGAGTCTTTCTGTTGACTTTAAGAGGAGATGGATTTGAGTGTTTTAATAGCAGTCTTCTGACCCCATGTGCACTTATGTACATCTATGCTTATTGGATTAGATGACTTCATGGAGTCTCTTCTAGCATAATTTTCAAGCTTCTTCTGTATTAAAGTGATGTTGTTTAATTCTTATGGAAACATTCAATTTCTCAAATGTGAAATTTCTGTTATTTAGAGCAAAATTTCACTTGGAAAGTTTTTTATTGGGACAATTTATAAAATTTTAGTTCTTTATTGAAATAGTACTGCATGAAAAAAAAACAAAAAAACACTTTATTTTCTATTTGATGCCAGTATTTATTTATATTTTGTTTTACAAATGTATAGCAATTGAATAGTCTGGCTGCCTATAAGAAAATTATCTTTTGATGCCCGTAAATACCATCAGTAACGCAGAATATTCAGCCTGATGATTATACCAAATTCAAGCAAGAAAGGTGAATGCAGCCATATTCTTGCTTGAATTTCATTTTGAAATTAATAAAGAGTTTGGGATAGTGCATTTTAGAGCAATATATTATGAAATAATTTAGAAACAGATTAAAATTAATCCTTTATCTTCATGTTGACATATTTTTAGTCTGCTTTAGATATAATAATCCCATTTTAATTCTTTTAAACGTTAAAATGTATTAAGCAGCACAAATTGTATACAACATAGACAGCATATCAACAAAGAGATGATTTCACCTCACATGCTTCACACCCAGGGCCTGACTCTGTGATATTTAGTGCCCCCAGGTATAATCTACCATATAAGACAGTCATATGTTGTCATCAATGAATTTGATTGTATAGGCAATTTAGGCAGTCCTAAAGATAGTTTAACTATCAGTATAAATCAGACAGCCATTTTTACACAAAGCCCAGTGTGGAAACCTCTTCCAAGAGTAAACTCACAAAGTACTACACAGAGAGGGTAGGAGAGCTCTGCAGGAGTCAGCAAAGCCAACTGTTTGGAAGCCAGTCCTGTGTGCTTTGCAGCAGTGGTTGCTCATTGTTTCAGGGTGCCATCTCCTAAAGTACTGCACTGGAGCTCAATAGCTACATCTTCACAAAGCAGTGACAGAGTACAGGCCTAAGCATTCCTCAACCATTGCCAAGAGCTAGCAGGCTACCTGGCATGGGTTTGACCCGTGGCAGCTCACACTTGGATTATGGTGTGTTTGGGGAGAACATCATGGCAGCCCAAGGACAGCTGCTTTCCCATCAGCATCACAAAAACCTGTATTTTCAAAACCATTTGGTTGTACTGAAATGTTCAGTAGATGCAGATTAACTCAGGGAATGGACATTAAAGGGGTTTTACTTTTCTACTCCTGTTAGCACCAGCTGCCTGTGCTTTGTGATGTACTGCTGTAAAACACCCCTACAGCCCTCCAGTCAGACTGGCCCATTGCAGTTGCTGTTCATTAGTAAAATTGAAAATTAGTATTTCACTAAATATCTCCACCCCTATAAAAGCTGAAGAAGGTTCCTGAGAGGCTCTGGTTTTGGTAGCCAGAGGAAAGTATTCAGAACTGATTATGGTGTTTAATTTTTAAAGAAAGAGGGAAGGAAAAGGACACAGATATTTCTTGTTAAATAAGAAGTGGGCAGGACATATGATGGGACCCAGCCAGGTCCTTAATAAAACGAATGATGTCTGTGTTCCCCAGAGGGCTCATGACGCCACTTTGGAGTTTGCAGTCAGCAAGAAGCAGCTCATATTGCACACCACATGACACTGGAATAAGACTAATAAACATCAGGAAGTCCCCAACGGCTGCGAATTTGGCAGCGTTGTCTGAACAGGATCATCATGATGTTCGGGAACCTTGTGAGCATACTTGGGCCCAGTTTCAAGTGGATAGTAGATCCCTGGGTTTTGATTTAAGGCACCACACTGTTTAAAAGACCCTGGCAACTGAAATAATAGAGGTGTTGCCTGTGAAGCCTGAGGTGCACTAGCTAAGCAACAGCCAGCTGAAACTTTTGCAATACCTGTCTGGTTTAAATAAGGCTATTAACATTCCTCACTACCGTTGGTATTAAAAATCTCGTAAAAATATTCAAAACATCTGGGAACTAGCATTCTAGGTTGGCACTGCTATTATAAATTTTCACAGCTAAGTCACTAACTATCAAAGAGTATCTAATGGAAATGTTGATGGCCATTAGCTAAGTACAGTGGTGAGAAGGGCACTGTTATAGTAAGAATGACTCCGAGTCAGTTTAACAAGTAAAATACAGATGAGGCTTTAAGCCTATTCATTAGGCTTACTTTCTGATGAGTTAAAATGAGTGCTTGTTTCTTGTTCGTAAACACCCCTGGCAGTGGAAATCTGTCATGGATAAGGCTGGTGTGACAAAGTTTGTTTAGTTCTAGAATACAGTAGTAAGAAAAATGCAAGAAACCACATATGGTGACATAGTGCCTTTAAGTCTGTAAAGTCAGAGGGAAATTTTCTGGTTAAAATTTCGGTTATGTTATAATAATGTCTGTTATCCTACTAAAAATTAGATATCTGTGGGACCAGTTTAGAACAATGAGACTGCTAAGAATATCATTACTAAAAAAGTGAGACCATTGTCTGAAACGGTCTCCGGCTGGAGGGTTGTGTGGTGGGAAAATATTTTAATGGGGTTTCCTATTAGTGCAATTACACTTAACATGTAACACTGGTATTGAAATACAGCAGAATGTTCACCATGTGTGTCTTTCTAATAGATACTAAGTACTTCATGGAGATTTTATTTTTTAAAAAAAACTTTCTGATTTTTGCTCTGCATTGTGATATATAAATTCATGGTTAGTACAGTGCATGCTTATATCATGCATTTAAGCTAGTGGCAAACATACTACAGCACTCGATAGGCAGATCTGGGAAAAAAAAAGAGGAAGCCATCAGAGCTTATGATACACATTGAGCCAGCAGCCTGCACGGTACCTCACAGGATCCAAAGCCAAGCCTAACTCCACTGCCAAAAGTTCACAGCCAAAGGGTCTCAGCCTGAAACCCTCATAATTTGTAATTACTCACACAGAAAGGTATTTGCAGTACTGCTCTGCAAGCATATCAAAGAATAGACAAAATCTGGCAGAAGCAGGAGCTGAAAAGAAGTTAACAGGCATATTTTTATTAGTGTCATTTTCTGTCATTTGCCTATTGGTTGTAGTATATAAACTCATAGCAAACTTGTTCTATTAATAGGTTTATTCATACAGCAATGTGTTTAAACCCAGTTTTATAGAGAATGATAGAGGATTTCTGTGCAACATAAGAAGTATGTATATGCTATGATTTAGTAGTTTGGGTGTTAATGAATGCTAAGATATTTGCACATTACAATACTTTCATAGTCCACCACTATAAGATACCTACAATTTTATAGCTCAAGCTTTTTATGCACTGGTATTTTTTTCCAGTCCGGTGTGAAACATATTTTCCCTGAATAGGAATGGCAAAACTCACAGCTGCCTCAGTGGAGACCTTAGGTCAAGCTGTTGCCCACTTTTACCACTTTTTCCTTTTACAAAACCAGTCATTATTGTTGGCTATCTTAAACACACACTTCTTCTATGTCAGGCAAAGTGGAGGTCCTTTTGAGAAAGAGGTCCTCCTCAAAGTGGAGTGTAGCCGGTAGGTACAGCTTTGTAAGGGAGGGCCTGGTAAAATCACGGCTCTGGCCTGTAACTCAGGCTCAGCAGAGAAGGGCTCTGGGAGAGGGACTTGGCTAGAATAGAGGAGGCGAGGCATGCTGGGTGTTTGCACCCTGGTGCCTGGTGTTTGGTCAAAGTGGACTTGTTGTGCCTAAAAAGTATGTAAACTACTGGTCGACTAACGGCATAAAAAGGCCAGGTTTTTTGTAAATAAAGTTCCTCCTTTGCACCTGCCTGGGGACTCCGTGCTGCTTCGTGCCACCCACACCGACACAGTGGAGGTCCCCTTTGAGATGATGAACTCGAGGTGTTTCATCCTCTTATCTGAGTGTCATGTTTTAAGTGATCCTCCTGCACGCTGCCTGGCAGGGAAGTATACTTAAGGTAGTCCACAATAATGATGGGCTTTGAGTTGTCTCTTACTCTTTAGATGACAAACATGTCACTCAGATAAGAGGATGAAACTCCTCAGTTCAGCATCATGCAAGTGCCACATGTATGCTTCAGTTCTGCACTTCCTTGGAGAACACAGAAATTATGCTAAGCTTTGTGAGAGTATAACTTGTTTCTGTCCTACAAGCATAAGCCTAGACTGCAGAAATTATTCATGCATATGTTTTGCTACAGCTCTAGCTTTATAGAATCATAGGATCGTCTAGGTTGGAAAAGACCTTTAGGATCACTGAGTCCAACGGTTACCCCAGCATTGCCAAGCCTATCACTAACCATGTCACTAAACACCATATCTACATGTCTTAAATATTTCCAGGCATAATGACCCAACCACTTCCCTAGGCAGCCTGTTCCAATGCTGAAGAAATTTTTCCTAATGTCCAATCTAAACCTCCTCAGCTCAGCTTGAGGCCCCTTTCTCTTGTCCTATCATTTGCTACCTAGAAAAAGAGACCAACCCCAACCTGGCTAAAACCTCCTTCCAGACAGTTGTAGAGAGCAATAAGGTCTCCTCCCAGCCTCCTTTTCTCCAGGTTAAACATATCCAGTTCCCTCAACCGCACCTCATAAGACCTTTTCTCTAGGCCCTTCATCAGCTTTTTTGCCCTTCTTTGGACATCCTCCAGCATCTCAATATCCTCTTTTTAGTGAGGGGCCCAAAACTGAACTCAGTACTTGAGGTGCAGTCTCACCAATACATGGAAAGAGTCACTTCCCTAGTCCTGGGGTTGTACTATTTCTGAGACAAGCCAGCATGCTCTTGGCTTCACACTGCTGGCTAATATTCATCCAGCTGCTGATCAACATCCCCAAGTCCTTTTCTGCAGGGCAGCTTTCCAGAGACCCTTCCACAAACCTGTAGCATTGTGTGGGGTTTTTGTGGCCCAAGTACAGAGCCCAGGACTTGGCCTTGTTGAACCTCATACAATTGGCCTCGACCCATCAATCTAGCCTGTCCAGGTCCCTCTACCTTTCTACCCTCAAGCAGATCATCACTTCTGCCCAACATGGTTTCGTCTGCAGACTTACTGAGGTTGCACTCAATCCCCTCGTTGAGGTCACTGATACAGGCATTAAACAGTATTGGACTCAATACTGATATACCAAATGATGTTAATTACATTTGCCTTTGATTTCATTATTCATATAATACGTGGACCTTTGTTGTTCATAAACTTACAAATTATTAATTCACCACATGTATAATTAGATTAAGCCAACAATTAGGATCGTATGCTTTCAAAAGCTTTTCCCACATTAAAAATTATGTGTTGCTGGCTTTAGAAGGCTTTAAAAGGATTTTTAACGAGACTGTTTATGATAACTTTAATGGTAGAAAGCTCAGCTTCAATAAGAAGATTAGAAGACATACCAGAATATTAAATATTGTACATGTAGGGACCAAATATAGTCTTTCTCAGTGCAGTCTATATTTTAAGAGGTAGAATGATTGGGATACAAAATTCCATTTTTAATATCATTATTAGAGAAAACAAAATGATCTGGTACTAGCACTAACAGGGAGGTAGGGACAATGTAACTAAAGACTCCACCCAAGATTTTCAACAGTAGCATCTATTAAGAGCTTTCCATCAGGGTGGTAAAGTTATTTTGCTGCAATTCCAGAAATGTGAGTTTAAGTCATGCTGAAGACAATATTCTAGCTATCCAAGGCAAATAGGTTACCTGTCAGCTGGGCTGAGGAGCCAGTTCTCACCAGTTCCTTAAGTCTCTTACGCACTATTGACTATACCAGCTGTCCTGACCATTCAAGCTTCTTGGGCAAGTTCTGTAGTACTTTGAAAAAACAGGAAACACACCAACCCTAGTTGTAAATTAACATAAGGCAGTCATATTTTTACTCATTCAAACAGAAATACAAGATGAATGGAGCCAAGTGCCCTAAGTTTTCTGAGGTCTCTCTTAGATATGGATAGGTTCTCATTTTATGAGCTGTTCCATCTGTCTTCACTCTCAAAAAAAGGTAGGTACCTTAACCTAAAGGATGTATGTGACGAGACTAGGGAAGAGGCCTTTTATCACTTGTGGTGATTTCTTTTAGATACATGCTTTCAGCAGAAATGGAGATCTCTCTCTTAACACTGATGTGGCTCAAGCCATGAAATGCTGGCTGGTTCATCTATGTAATTTACAATCCTTTTACCCTTGTGATTTGTTAAATCAGTCAATACATAGTTATACAAGGCTACAGTCACTATTCATAGCAAAAATGTACATGACTCTGTCCATCCATTTTGCTTACTAACATTATCGTAGTTTGTTTATTTTAACAGAGCTGCAGTGCTTCTATCACAAGTGGTTCTTCGTTTCTTATACCCTAAGTGCAGGCTCATGCAATGTATTTATGGTAGCAGTTAATGGCAATTGTAACAGCAAGGAAGCCTGAAGGGTCATGACACTTCAAGAGGGAGTACAGAACAGAAGATCATTTTGCATTTGGGAAGAGGAGGGATGCATCTTATCCTGTAACTCTGAAAATGAGCAAAAATAACCTAAGAATTTGAGAACAAAAATTCCTCATTATTCTACTTCTCATACATAAGGTGCAGGATGTACCACAAGACAATATGGCTTGATAGGAAGCACGGGTTCTGCTCCAGCTACTGGTACTGAAGAATAGTTTCATTCTGGGGAAGTACTTTAACTAGACTATGGTTGGTTAGTTGATTGGTTGGTTTGTTTCTTCCAGACCCTTAAATTTGAAGCTCTGCAGGAAGGTTTTTTCCTTTTCATTAGATGGTCATATAACAGACAATATAACAGAGGCCCACACAACTGACAAGCATTTTATTTCCCAAAGCAAGAATAAATCTGGAAGTCTCTATTGTTTTCCCATAGCAGTGTTAATTTGACCTGTATAAATCTCTGTGATACATACAAAGCTTTGATATGGAAGCTAGGAAAAGATAGCATCATATTTAGCTTCACTTTAGCTGCCTCTGCTGGATCATCCTATTATTCCTATGGGGGTTTTACTTGCCCATCTTTGCTTTTTTTATTTTAAAAACATTTTCTCAGGATTCATGTAATATGTCACATTGTTCTAATTGACGGGGGCTGACAGGATTCTTTTCAGAGCTTGTCAGTGCTCCTCTTTAATTAGCCAGAAAGACCACTGCTGAGTGACAGCAGCATATTCTTCCCACAGGTTCCCCAACCCCAGCTACTACAGGGCAGGTGAGATGGGACCTGAGGGTAGCAATCAATTTCTGGTTTCCAGAATAACATTGTCAGATGACAACCACCATGAGGTCATGAAGCCAGTATTACAGTTAATGGAAGTTTTGGGGTTTTTTTTCATTAGAGAGTTTCATTGCTGCAAACTTACTTTCCTCTTACCATCATTTTAGTGTAACTATAGTCAACATATATAATGAAACAACCAATAAACCCATAGATGTTGGAAAAATTCTTTTATTTTACATATCTGTGGTTTCCTTTTTCCTCTTTTCTTGACTTCTGGCATGTATGTTTTTTTCACATATTTAGCATTTGCAACTTGCCCAAGCACCAGGTCAAACACTAGCTTAGGATTCTTGTGGAGGAAGTCTCACTGACAACATTTACCACCTGCTTCTTCTCTAGACTGAGGATTTGATTATTATATGAGGTACCTGGATAACCAAAGTTTTGAACCTCTTCAAGGTCTGTCAAATTCAGACTTTCTATGGCTCCCTGATAAGAATAATTTATGCTTTATTTCCTTGTTTTCTGTAAAATAACGCTACAAATATTTATGCACATTACAAGGAGTAAACTTTACATCACTGATGTATGAATAAATGCCAGGGAAATGTCATAAAACTGTGAAGAACTCCTTTAATAAAATGCAGCTTCTACATTACAACAATACTAATGAAATTATTTTCGCAAAGTGAGTGGAAGATGCCACAATTAAAACTAAAAAAATCTAGAAAAACACACAAAAGATGAATTGGCAGTTCTCAAGAGACTAAGTTAAAGCATAAAGACTGGTGCCTTAATCTTAAATGAAATTCTACTAAATGTGATGTATTATTAAACTGTCTATTAATCTGACTAAACTGCCTTAAAATTTTGATTTAACTGTAAAAATACACATAATTTAGAGAATTAAATATAATATGGACAGTAAATCAAGCATTTGTGTACAAACTACAGATGTAGTGCTTGCAATACAAACATAATACATATTGAGTCACTTCAAATAGAACATGATCACAAGGGGAAAAATACAGGCTGATGTCAACACACTGTTATCTCAACATTATAAGTGTCACCAAACTCAGCTGTTAAAACAGTATAATTCCTCCTTCCATGGGCAATTCTTGCAGATAATAATACTAACTGCAACTACTACAGAAACTCAGAAGCACTCAGATCAAGAACTCTCTCCCACTGAAGATCTCATTTAAGTCTGTTCTTTAGGTCTGTTTCTCCAGCATTACTGCCAAGTAGTTCCTAGAACTAAAATTCCAGAGATTATTTTTCCTTACCCTAATTTTCATTAAAATATTAGTGACATTAGGTTGAAAAAACCCACCTCATTTCTACCTATACAGGCTGAGAAACTTATTTTTGTGTTTCTTTTTTTTCTGATGGAGGAAATCCACCTCCTCTATAGCAATCTAGCAGCATGCATCCTCCCTAGCTGTCACTTGACAGTATGTCATTGCTTTGCTCTTCCAGGTTGTTCAACTTCAGAATAATTACCAAAACAAATCTCAACACAAGCCTTCCTCATTTAAAGAAAGTATTAGTTACCAAAGCAGTACTTCTCCATTCTAGAAATCCTGTTTCACCTTCTGATACATTTACAGCAGTATGCATGATATCAAACAGGACAAGTAAGAAGGGTCCTGGATAGCTGAACAAACTACTTCGCTTCCCCTCATTACTCCTGAAACTCTTCCATCATGACAAAATGCTTTTTAAACTTTCAAACACGTGAAAGCAAATCTGATGCAAGAATATCGATGCTTTTCTTCTGTCACTCTGATATAGGTGCCATTACTATTCATTGTCAGAAGTGAAGACACCAGGAAGGAATGTGGGAAAACACCTCTGCCAGATCACCCGGAACCTGATGGAGTGAAGAAAGGGCTCTAGCACTGCCCCCCCTCCTCCTTCCCAATTCATCAAAGTCAGTTCATCTCTGACTTTGCATAACTAACTGCATATTTACACAACTGACACAGCATTTCCTCTTGCTGCCAGCTATGGTAACATCATGCCTTAACTATTACACTGTTAGAGCAAAGCCATGACACCACATATCTGAGTATCATAACTGTGGTTTATATTACCTAAGATATCGAACTATTTATTAATTTCCCCCTTCCATCTAAGCAGGTAATATTAAACTCCATTCATAACAGAATTATTTTCAAAGTTGTTGCCTGTTTGCAGAAACAAAACCCAAGGAAAATTGATACATGTTTAAAAAATAAAACAAAACAAAACAAAACGATTTCTAACAGGATACATGACGATGAGAACTAATATGAAGATTTTACTATTTGTTTGCAAAGGTTGAGCAAATTGCCTTTAAATTATGCAGTCTTCACAAGCTCTAAGCAGTAAAGCTGTTATTACACTTTGCACACTATGTACCTCTAACACCCGGTCTGAAGTTCATTTATCAACAACCACTCTTGTGTAAACAGTCCATGGAGAAATCTGCCTTGTTTTCACTTGTTATTGATGATCTTTCAAAACCCAGAAACTGCCTCCTCTTCAATTTCCTACCACTGAATTCTTAGGTAATCACCTCATCAATAGTTCTCAACAAAAATAATTGTTTCCAGAGCAAAAGTCTGACCAGATTTTAGTCCCTTTAAACTGGTCTCTCTCTGTGCTTCAAAAATGTGAATAATAATTAAAAGTATATATATATTTAAAAGCTTAGAATGTGTACATGCTTTTATTAAGTCAGAAGTGGACAAAAGTTTTCCCAGAACAGGATATGGGGCAGGGAAAATGAAACACAAGCTGCCACCTTTTAGAATAGGTATATATTTTTCTTTTGACAGAAGGTTCAATCTTTAGTCTGATTTACACAGCAGTATAGGTCATTCAAATACTAATATGGTACTCGAATTCACAGCCAGTCCCAAGTGTAGTCAACTAATGCCCAAGGTGAAGAGGAAGAGAACTTTGTATGTCTTCTAACGAGGAGGTGTACCATAGGGCAAGGAGTGGAGATCTACATTAATGGCTCCTGTTTTAACCTACTCAGAACTGCTTTGGAGACTGTTGTCAAAAATGTCCTTTTCTTGTCCCAGAATTCCTGTTGCCCAGCTGCATATTAGTGGACAGGAAGATGTGCATTTTATCATTACATCAATACTAAATCACACATAGCAATCTGTCTGATGAGCTCTTCTCCCCTAGAAATGGAACCGAGAAGGCATGTAATCTCTACTTGTCTGATTTTGGAAAATCAGCTGTCTGACGCCCAAGTAGCTCTCATGGCTCTTGAGGTATCAACATTACTCAGTTACCTGAAACAAGGCTATATTTGCCTTAAATAGCTTCACATTAGCATCTTCTTATCTTACTTATAGTTTGGAGATGGTGGTTTCAGAAAGAACATCAAACAATTATCTGCTTCTCGAATGAAAGTCTGTTCCATCACATATGCAGTCCAGTGTAATTACACTAATAATGTCCACATCAAAGCTACAGATATGCATCAAGGCAGGTTCCAGTTAGCACTAAAACTGAAGGCTTCTTAGCATTGACTTCAGCTGGTGTATCATCATGTCAGAGGAAATTATATTAGTTATTTCTTTTGTATGGTTTACATGGAGCTAGCTCATAATATCCCTGTGGCAGGAACCATGCTTGTCTCTGTATTTAGAGTGCAGTAAGACCTCCAGCAGAATGTATAAATTATGAGTAAACCTTAATAAGTAACCAAATGTAAATATAATAACTACATTAATAAAGATAAATATATTATAGAAAAAGACTAGACCCATTGGAAGAATGCACAGGCAACAAAACATTCATGATTCTTTCAGAGGACATTTACTGCTTTACGGCCAGAATGGAACAAACTTACCTTTTGCTGGTTGTCTTTAAGGTTTCAGTGCATAAAGAATGATTTAATAAGGAGTTTGCCCTCAGGATTAACCCACAACGATGTACAAAGGAGATCTCTACAACTTCTGTTTAAATGTCCTTAAAGTAACCTGAACAGTTTATTTAGGATCAATACCTCTGAGATCCAGGATCAGGTCCTCACAGAAACTAACACCCAAAGAGTCTAGTCAGGAATATCTCAACACAAGACAACATTACAATACTTTCTAAAAATTAAGGATAACTATCCCTAAATGCTATGCCCGGCTTTCTGCCTGTTACCATACTTACAGTGCTGCAACTAAACTAGCAGCTTAAATCTATATATACTTTTGGAACCATAAGTTACAAGTTCAGAAATACCTAAGGTTTTTGAATAGAGCATTTTAAGAAGAGAAAGGAACTTGTATGTTGAAATAAAACAGGTTTTCTGAAAACACTCCTTGACATAATTTTTTTGAATCTCTGCTTTTCATTTTGTAGTTTTTCTGCTTCCTTCCTCTATTGAACACCACCTGCAAATAAATGAGTGAAATTGCCTGTGCTTCATTTAGTCTTAACACTACTAGGAAAATTGAATTCAATCATGCTTCTGGAAGAAACAAAGTTATTTTTAGTGTAATGGTAACATGTAATGTCATTTGTAACATTGTTTGGCAGTGATATTTTTACTTCTATAAAAGATGTGAAAAAGCTCATGGCCAATTGCTCTTTATTGAATATATGTTATTATATTATAATGCAATACAGCAACAATATGATGTTACAGTGTAGTAAAAAAATCTTGGCATGAATCTATATTTGACTTTATTGCATAATAAGCTCAATCCTGCTGACAATGAGATTGATGAATGCTTTTCCATTGGTTTCACTGGAAACCACAGCATGCCTGATAGTTGACTAATAAACACAACTGCTCGCTTACACAGACTGTTTCTGATCAGTGGCAGTAAAATCATTATATCATGTCTTTGGTTTATGCTATCTATACATGCAATAAAAAAACTGTTTTCAAAATGCTGGAGTTTATGCCTCACAGAATTTGAGGATGCTTTAAATAGATTTATAGAAATAATATGGTGGCCATCTTAAAGTTTTTCCATTGAAGAATGGATATATATGTTGTAAATGGATATAAATAAGCAGAGCGAAGTCTTAAAAGATGGATGAAATTCCTAGAAGAAATCAGAAAGTGAGGGAACTACATTTAATGTGAAACTCATTAAAAGCAAATACAAGGGAATTACACTAAGCAGCAGAACTAATGTTTAATGAAACAGATTAAAATGTCCATATTTTTTATAAATTATCCAAGGATTGTTCTTTATTTTATTTGTGATGAAATGAAAGCTGAAACAAAGTTCTATGGCCAGAATAAACATGGATGGATGTGGGGCACACCCTCAGCCCTCCACCGGTGCCAGAGGCTCTAGAGGTGAGGTAATGCCAGCCCCGACATCTCTTCCACCTCCCCAACAACCTGACCCAATGTTGCCCCTGGAACAGGTCTAAGAGTGACTTTCAGGGTACATCTGCACTAGGAAATGGTCTGGAGATTGCTCCCCTGCACTAAGGCCACCTGGCAGAGCAGTATTTCTGTAAGGTTAAAACCCTTATTATGAACTCTCTTATTCTCCAGCATGGGATGGCTGGACCACACAAAGCACTGGGAATGGTCCTTGGCCCATACCATATCCTGAATTGCACTAGGACATTTTTTAGGAAAACACTAACACATGTCAAGAAGCAAGCTGATGGATCTGTGTGCTACCCCTGATCAGTGTGCAGACATAGTTCCCGCAGTGATAGGGAACACATGGTTCATAAAAAAACCCAATAATAATCTATGCCCCAGCATCTTCTCTGGGTAGACTCCCTGTATTACTTAAAATATAGGAAATAAGAAGGAATGGTATCTTGCTGGAAGCAAAGCAGATCTCTTCCAGGAAGGAAAAAAGGATGCTGGTATAATTACAGAATGCCAATTAACATTATCAAGCATACATCATTCTGCTTACACAGCCTGCTGAAAAGTCCAGGTTTCCCTGTGCATTTAGTTAGCTTCGTTTCTTGCAAACTCTAAAGACAAAACTTGCCCTAACTTCAGCAGGACTTTTGCCTGTGTATGGGATGCAGAACAGAGCCCTCTCCTGGTAAGCACTGAAGACAATTGAGGACACCCCTGGCACTGTATTTGGCACTGTATTTTGCACTGGCACATATCTATGTGATGAAGTACTGAATGTAGGCACTCAAAATAAAATATTAGAAAAGCTCAGCTATTTGGAGCCATGGAACCTTATGATTGAGGTCAGATTTGTTTGGATTAAAAAAAAATATACGGAAATCAAAGTAACACTGAAATGATGGCATACCTGAAAACTGAAACCAAAAAATAGGTTATATAACATACTTAAAGGCACAGTTGGCACTTCAAGATCACAATGACTAGCCAGTTGTAACCTGCTATTGAACCCACAGCTGAACCCTGCATGTTGAATTACTGAAAAGGGTGCGTCACCTTCTTTTAAAACCTGAAATCTGATAACCAGGGCAAAAGAACCCCCATTCATTCTTTCTTTTTATGACTATAAAGCCATGAAGCACCAATAATAATCTTAAGTATAAAGATCAACTAATTTTGCCTAATTAACACACTTTTGGATTTCATACTTGAACCTGAAAATAAGAAACAATATTTCTAAGCCCTGCTTTTGTAGAACAAAATTTACAACAGGTACCTAAGCTGGATGTGGCATATGGTAGGAACTTGAACATATCATAATAATGCTACATTGCCAAAACAGTGGCTGTCATTAGAGTTTCTCAGAATAACTAAGTGTAATCCCTTCTCTTAATCAACAACAATCTTCTCCCGATGCAATGTAAAAGTATATCAGTTTCATATCAAAATTATTTTAAAAATTCTACCGCCCATTGTTTGTCATAACATAGGCAAACATGATCATCTGAAACCATGCTACTTATGGCTGTAATCTCATCAGATTTCACAAGGTAAGTAGGGTTGGGTCTATAGTATTTGCATAGAAGACCTCCAAGGAAATTCCAAGTTACTGTATGAACTGGTATTTGTGCAGTGCAACATTCTTCTGCTGACTCAGTATTGAACCAGCATAAAGTGTATGATCACAAATGCCATCTTTATATAAGCGATAAACACAAGGAGATCGAGTACTTGCGGTCATTAAACACCCTATGGTAGTTTTGGCAAGTGTAGGAGTGCCTGGCCAAATACCAGTCTAGATAATTACATCTTGCCTACTTACATTCCACTGTTGCTTTAATTGGATAAGGTATTATTCTTCTATTCTTGTGTAAAAATGGATCCTACAGCCCTTCCTTGGGTTCTGTTAGGACTATTTCTAGCATGACCTTCTCCACGACGGGCTCTATACGGTCACACAGTCACGACTCTGTATTGTGCTAGACTTTGGATTTGCTGCCTTCTGAAATCACTTCCACAGAGCTCAGTGGAATTTACTTCAGCCCAAAGACACTTATTTAAACAAAATCATAATTTAATTTCTACCCGTGAAAGTAAATATACAATAAAACACTGCAAAAAATAAGCATTTGGTAATAAGATCAGTTTCTGGAGTTTCATTTCATTTTTCATCAGTTTCATTTTTTCCTTTGGTACATGTCCCAGGCCAAACACTTTTTAGTTTTGTGCATGAACTTGCCCATTCTCACTGAAATCAATAGCAAAATAGCAACGTGGTTCAATGACAGCAAGGCCAAGCTCTTTAAAGGGAGACCCGCCTTTGGGTCCCCACCATGTAACAGTAATGAGATTCTCCCATCTCTCCTACAATTTGGAACATGTTACTTCGAACAAAGATCATACATAATCTTTTCAAGTCACGTGTATCTTAAGAGATGGTGCAACAGATGGTTAAAAGCTTGCTTTGAAGTGGTATGTCTCTTAAAACAATCCATGTTATTAGGGGACTGTTGCCTGTAACAGGAACTTGCTTCACTGATGTAAAATGGAAGGAAACCAGCCTTCAGAAAGCCTTCATTATCGTGTTTGAGTACCTCATGTTAGACCACTGCTATTCACAAAAGTCCTCTCGAAAGGAAGGAGTCGTTAGCATGCTTCCCTACAGAAGGAGCCCATTAGCAAGATGGGTGCAGGCCTTAGTCATGCCTGTTACCCTGCAGCAGGGTTGTCAATTTCAATTATTCCTGCAAATCTGAGTTTTCCCCCCAGTCGATTACTCGCTAAACTCTCAGTTTCAAAATTAACGTCATATTTCTGGCTAGTCCTACATTATGTCAATTTGAAGGCTGGCTTTTGGGGGCTTTTTAGTTTAAATGTTTTTCTAGCTGTATTTGTGTAGGTCAAAAGAGTTTTCCAAGTCTGTTCTCTTTCTGAGTGGCGACTCTCCCAAGACAGCAAATACAAGGGTTTTATAGACTCGTTTTCATAAAGACTTAGTCATGTTAAGTCTGAAACTACTTAGGAGAAAGATGAGCATGTTAGTACAATTTGCTGGATACAAGTTATGAAATTCAAAGGCAGGCAGCTTGAGTGAATTTATGTTTTAAATAGTATCTCCCAGATGCAAACTAAGCAAATACAAGGCAGGTAGGAAAGAATCTTCTCAAATCTGAATGTTTTCTTTTCCTCATTTCATGTGACTCGCTGACGTCAAAAACTTCTGACATTCCATACTTCTGAAAACCAAGACTTTTCTCTCACATCTCTCTGCAACTATAGGGCCTAACTTTTGCCTCCTCTTTTGAATTTTTGACTTAAGCCCTTTGGAGAGTGAAGTTAACTTCATAGCCAGGGGGAGATGAAGCTGGTTGAATGAGAACCACCCAATCCACTCAGTGATATAATACTCTAGAGACAATACAAGGTGAAGCACATGAGTATGAAATGTGACTAAGCATTTTGGGGATTTTCTTCTACTTCCCCACACTAGGTAGCAAAGAGGACCAAATACAGATGCTGAATTTCGAGCAGGAAAGAGCAGTGTTTCAGAGCAGGAAAGGACTTTGTCTCCATCCACACTAATCAGCTTGAGAAGAGGCAACTGCTTCTTACTAAAGGGGACAGCAACAGGTCCCGTTGTGTAGCTTCGTCAACCTTGGCCGTTCATAAACTCCCAAAAAGTCAGCATTACTTTATACCGGTGGTTGCAGAAGAGACAGAAGGAGAATGCCAAGGGCGGACTTCGTTGCCCGTACTCGAGTGGATGAGCCTCACTCGGCCGCGGGTGGATAGGCGGGCCGTGCCCGTAGGGGTCCTCTCTGCTCCCG
>NW_008584958.1:0-29546 GCF_000691845.1 Merops nubicus
CTATGATTCTATGATTCTATAAATTTTCACAAAGAGAAACTACATTTTTTCCTTCAAAAGTGTTTCACACGATTCCCAACCTGCTTTCTTCAAAAACAATATTGCTAGAAGGGCAAGAAGGGGAGCAACTGGTTTGCAGGTATACTGCTGAAAATTTTGTGTACATCATGGAATTCCAAGAGTTAAGGAACAGGGCTGCTTTCATGTATGTCATAACTCTTCTTAGATGGGGAGGAAATTGGCCTCTGCATATCTTGACAACATAGTAGAGAGGACTGCAATCTACAGAAGTCAAGGGGAAAAAATGTGATAATAGAGCAGATGGGGAATGTGTTCCTATGGTGACCAGATACACTGTATTTTCTGCTAACATACACAAATGAAAAGCAGTACTGACTGCCATAGGGGAAGATCAAACACTAATTTTTCCTAGGTTAATTATAGTTGGGGATAGCCGTGATAGCGAATAATGCACACATTGCTTTTATACTATGTAGGGTATTATATTTAACAAAATATTTAAGCTAGATAGAAGATAAAAATGATAGGATTTAGACTGGTTTAGTATTTTGTTTTCAGCTCTCCCCCCACAAAAAAATCAGCAGTAAATATCAGTATACATGTGCAGGTAGATGGGAATAGCTGGACTTTGAAACCTAGAGAGAGATAGGACGTGTTATGAAGAGATTTCTCACCATGTTACACTAAGATATGTTGTCCAACTGATTATGACACTGCAGGGGCAAGGTTAAAGAGGTTAGGAAACACCAGCAGTAAGGTTCCTGTGACCTAATTTCTGTCCTTTGAGATACAGTTGAATGGTACTGGTTTTCTCCCCTTAATGCAAAAACATATATCCAAACAAAAAGTTACAGTTGTGCCAAAACATGTCTTCAGCAAGTTTTTTAAATCTTGTCAAATGACATCCTGGATTGCACCAAGAGAGACTAGACTTTGAGTGCTGCATTCAGCTCTGGGTCCCCCAGCATAAGAAGGGCATGGAACTGTTGGAGTCAGTCTAGAGGAGGGCCACAAAGAGCTGAAGTGCTGGGGTCAAACCCCCAGCCCTGAATGAGGGTTGGCATATGGATGATGTCCACAACCAGGAAAGAAAGCCCCTCCTGACTGGTTTGCACCCAGGGTCTGGCCAGCCTTGGGTGAGAACTGATTAGGAGATCACCACCGGGTGCCCCCAACTTCCACATTAGCTTGGAGGTGGGGCAAGAAGCCACCTCTATAAGAGCTGGCTCTGCTTGGGGTTGGGAGCTTTGTTCAGGTAGTGCATGTACTGTGTGAGGGTTCTGTGAGGGCTCCCTGATTCTTCACAGCAGGTGGAGTTCTCAGGATGACAAGGTCAAAACATGAAGCTGTCTCAGTCTCTGCTATATCACTGGGCTCATGGCCATTGCCCACAGCTTGACTTCTTGCCTGGATTGCTCTCTTCTTTGTGTCCACTGCACTGAGTGAGTGAGTTCCTCCCTCTGGCTGGCTGGTGCTTTGAGTCTCTGGTGTGTGATATGGGAGCACAGGGTGGAGTTTGGCTGCTGGTCTGCCTGTTGATGATAATATCATTCTATAATGAGCAAGTGGTCAGCAGAAGATGGGCTGGAGCACCTCTTCTCTGAAGAAAGGCTGAGAGAGTTGGAGTTCTTCAGCATGGAGAAGAGAACACTCTGGCGAGACCTTATAACAGCTTCCCAATACCTAAAGGGAGACCCTGAGAAAGGGATAGTCCCTGGATAGGGACTTCTTATAAGGATATGTAGTGATAGGAAAAGGGATAATGATTTCAAATGGAAAGAGGGTAGATTTGGATTAGATGTAAGGAAGAAGCTCTTTCCTGTGAGAGTAATGAGATGCTGGAAAAGGTTGCCCAGAAAGGTTGTGGATGCCACCTCGCTGCCAGTGTTCAAGGTCAGATTGGATAGGGCTTGGGGCCAACTAGTCTAGTGGGAGGTGTTCCTGCCCATGGCAGAGGGGTTGGAAGTAGAACTTTAAGGTCCCTTCCAACACAAACTATAGAATTATAGTTATAGAATTTTAATCATAGCATTATATATTTGTAGTATTGGAAGAGACCTTTAAGATCATCAAGTCCACCGTTACCAGGTGGACCACTAGGCCATGTTCCTAAGCCCCACATCTACATGACTTTTAAATACCTCGAGGGATAGGGACTACACCACCTCCCTGGGAAGCCTGTTCCAATGCTTGACAAACCTTTCAGTGAAGGGTTTTTTCTTAATATCCAACTTAACCTCCTGTGGCACAACTTGAGGCCATTTCTGCTTGTCATGTCACTTGTTTTTTGGGAGAACAGTCTGCCCCTCACCTTGCTACAACCAGCTTTCAGGTGTTTGTAGAGCAAAAAGGTCTCCCCTGAGCCTTTTCTCCACGCTAAATGACTCCAGTTCCCTCAGCTGCTTCTCATAAGACTTGTTCTCTAGACCCCTCACCAGCTCCGTTGCTCTTCTTTGGACATGCTTTAGCATCTCAATGTCCTTCTTGGAGTGAGGGCCTCAAAACTGAATGCAGTCTTCAAGGTGCAACCTCACCAGTGCTGAGTACAGAAGGACAATCACTTCCCAAACCCTGATGACCACACTATTTCTGATATAGACCAGGATGCTGTTGGCCTTCTTGGCCACCTGGACATATCCCCAGGTCCTTTTCCACTGGGCAGCTTTCCAGGCACTCTTTTCTAAGCCTGTGGAGTTGCATGGGGTTGTTGTGACCCAAGTGCAGGACATGGTGCTTAGTCTTGTTGAACCTCACCCCATTGGCCTTGGCATCATCTGCAAAGTTACTGAGGGTGCATTCAATCCCCTCATCCATGGTAAAGATATTAAAGAGAACAGGCCCTAATACTGTGCTCTGGGGAACACCACTTGGGACTGCCCACCAACTGGATATAACTCCATTCACTGACACACTTTGAGCCCAGTCATCCAGACAGTTATTTTTCTACCCAAGCCATGAGCAGTCAGTTTCTCCAGAAGAATGCTGGGGGAAACTGTCAAAAGCTTCACTAACTTCTAGGCAGACAACATCCACAGTCTTTCCCTCATCCAGTAAATGGATCAGGTTGTCATAGAAGGAGATCAAGTTAGTCAAGCAGGACCTACCTTTCATAAACCCATGCTGACTGGGTCTGATAAAATAATCATACAATACTAATAATAAAATTCTAACCATAGAATTATGATGCTATGATACCTTCTACTAGATGAGATATCTAGAAGCACCTATTCCAACACTCACAATATCTGAAAAGCATTTGGATGAGAGCATGCTGTTTACTCAAAAGGTCCTCATGTACAAGGTGGTATCTTCCCAGCCTTAATTTCAGAAGAGAAAGAGGTTCCTTCTGCCATCCTGGACAGGAAGTCTGTTTCTGTCTTTGGCATCTATGTACAACACCAGTTGCATAGAAACTGGTCTGCTAATGTTCAAGGCTCTCTGAAGCTGCCTTTTCATGCATATCATGTGAGTAGTCTTGGCATTGTCTTAATGGTATTAGCAATGTTTTAATATATGATATGTGGCAATATACTTCCTATATGGTAGAAATAATAATGATGATATAATAAAGTGAGGAAAGATCTGTTTGGCAAGTGAAGCCAACTAAACTAATCTTACAAGTGCTAAAAAGCCTCTGCAGGGTTAGAGTGGAAACATGAATAAAATTAAAAGACACGCTCAGTGATATTTTCCTGGATGAGTCACTGAGAATGTGTGTGAATAGTGAGGGACTGGGATTATTGGGTGATATCCAGCTATTCATTTTGCCATGAGCCTCAGACAGCTCACTCAATGCAAATGAAAGGCATGTTTCCCCCTGTGATGGTTTGTTACTAGCTTGATTTGCAAAAAGAGCTATAAATTATGTTGAAGAATGCCAAATGTATAGCTTTGTGATGTTAATAGTGCATGAGGGAAAGAAGTGGCATGCAAGTCATTTAATTACAAAGAAAAAAAAAAAACAAACTTTTTGACTGGTTTTCAGTTAGGCAAATATAGATGTAATACACTCTTAAATTCTTGCACTCAGAAATGCAGATGATTTCATCTGGCTAGCAAAGAAGGTTCCAATTATCAAGTCAGATTGAAAAAAAAGTCACATCTCCTGTTGCACAACACCTTATTCTTGCATTTCTCCAAAGCTGCCTCAGCTGCACTTGCTGGGTAGTAGTAAAGGAGCTTGTCTGTAATTACAAAGGTGTTAATTTCAGCATTGCGTGTACTTTTTCTTTTTACTAGATTGGCATGAACATTTCACACTCTAGTGCGTGCTGTAATTGGAACAAACTGCAACACCTACTACTAAAAACTGAGCTCTTTGTAGCCATTGCTTGTCCCTTCCATTTAAAATTCCCTAGCCACACTTCTGCCTCCCAAGCTGCCTTTGAAGGCAGATTTATGTGTTTTAAGTACAATTCAAGCATATTGCAGGCACAGCAGGAGATTGTAAACAATCAGAAACCGAATTGGGGGAGTCCTCAGCATCTCAGTGTGGTAGAACCTGAAAAACACCTGCAGCTTAACTGTTTACACATACATTACAAATGACTCAGTATTGCAAGTAAACATTATTAAGGAACATCAGGCAAAACACAGAGCTGTAACTAGTCTATATGGATGTTCACTAGGTACATGAATCACTGCTGTGTGCAAGACAAGGTTTGACTGGCTTCCAGAACATTCACTTCTTTATCATCTTCGTTTTATATGGCTGACTTCACAGAAGGCTATCTCAAGGCAATAGGTGAAAACAAACTCTGCTTTCATCTAAAATTGAGTGATTACATCTGTGTCTTGAAGGATTTCTACTCAATAATTCCGTATCAAACACCTGTTAGAAAAATACTAGAGATGTATATATATAGCATAAAGTCCATTTGCCTTGGTCCATCATGTTGAAAATTAGGCATGTTATGTAACCAGAGGTAGGAAAGTTATTATATTTTCCTTAGCTCTTTCTGTGCCAAAAGACTTTTTTTGTCTTTTTTCCTACATCTAGGACCACGTTCCTACCGGAAGAGGAATCAATGATGCAAATTCAGGATATGCCCTCAGTGCTAGCTGTTGACTAGACTAAACCCCCAGATTTTTGAGCAGCAATAGAAAAATAATATATAGCATAAGGTCCATTTGCCTTGGTCCATCACGTTGAAAATTACACGTTATGTAACCAGAGGTAGGAAAGTTATTATATTTTCCTTAGCTCTTTCTGTGCCAAAAGACTTTTTTTGTCTTTTTTCATACATCTAGGACCACGTTCCTACCGGAAGAGGAATCAATGATGCAAATTCAGGATATGCCCTCAGTGCTAGCTGTTGACTAGACTAAACCCCCAGATTTTTGAGCAGCAATATCCTCAGCAGCAAGCAGAGATATTTTCCCTTTCAAAAACTCAAGAAAGAACACTGTCTAAAGGCAAGCACCACTGCCAACAGGCGTATCCCATTTCAGTAACGTGCTCTAAGAGGGATATATTTGTTCTTGGTTTTCTTTCTCATTCAGTGGCTCTTTGTCACAACTTCTGCACGAGGGCTATGCCATTATTTTAACACTGTAAACATGGTTTTCCCTTTCTCCTGAGAGAAAGAAGTATGGATGTCTTGGGCTGGGTCACGGAGCTCAAATCAAGCCTCTCACTTCCTGGAAAGTGTTTTAATCACTAACTAGCAGTCAGTAATCATGCAAACAGTGAAGGGTTACTCTTTTTAAAAATTTTTGTTTAGTGAAAGTGGCTCTGGTGCTCTGCTTGGTGCTAAACTCATTGCTCCTGGCGAAGCATTTTGGGATTCCTCTGCCAACGTGTAAGGCACCAGGTTCCTCAAGGGACTTCCAGATGTCCTAAACTGTTTTAGAGAGAGGCTCAATTTGACTAAGGTTTTGAATATTGACAATGAATAATGGTAAAATATATGATGTGAAATGATTGCAGTCTTTTGTTTCGGACATGGGAACCCAACCTCTGCCTAAGTCGCATGCTAGACCCAAATGCTTTTCATGACTTGTAAAGTCAGTGTTTGGCAAATGATTATGACAATTATTATTTATAGGGAAGCTCTATTTAAGAAGGGCTGCTTCTCAAGGGAGTAGCAGAGGGTCCTTCATTATGGACTTCAGGCAGACAATAAAGTCAGAGGTAAAGTTTCTAATAAGAAAGTTTCACCCAAGGCAATATTTCCATTTAAACTCTCTAGCTTTCTTTAGCTGTCCCTCAGCCTGATAGATCAGTCCTGCAGACTTAACCTAGCCTCATTTTGCAGAATACCACTCTTGAGGATGTCTTCTCCAAATACCTGAGCAGCTGCAATCTTCCTATCTAAAAACTCCAGGCTAAAGAACTGAATCACTGTAACATGAATGCTGCTACAGCTGCATAAGTCTGAATAGAGGAGCCCTGAAATCTTACAAAGCCTGATGAAAAAGAAGCTGCTAAACTCAACCTGACTTTTTTTTTTAAACTTTATTTTTGCCTCAAGAATCATGTAAGAAATGAGAAAGAGAGGTGATACCTCTGTGGGAGACTTCTGAAAGTCAAACTGTGAAACACAATATTCAAATACTTAAAAGCATGAATTTGCAGAACTGATCTTGTTTTGGTTAGCCTTTCAAATGCCTTGTTGCATCCTCTGAAAACCTTCTGGAAAAACTGCAGAAAAGATCAAGAAATATTGGCTATATCTGAAATCCTTCTAAAATGTGCTATTCCACAAAACAGAATGTGTTTATTTGGGGCTGTGAATCTCAGCAAGAATATTGTAACTTTAAAGAATTTATAGTTTCCATGGAAAAGGAAAAAATTCTTCAATCTTTATGGAAGCATGCAGAAGACATGACAGTGTGGTCATTAGGGTCTTTTTAAATTAATTACTTACATTCAAATCAAAAGTAAATTAAAACAAAAAACATCTAACAGGAAACAATTTTCTTGCCCTACAAGTAAGGCTTTAAAATGTCTTTGTGTTTCAAGGTTATCAGCAAAAATTTGTGAATTTTCATCAAAAGGCTTCTCCCCTATTGTAACACTCTTCACCCTAGCAGGAATAATTTACAATGTTGACATTTTCTCTTTTATCAACTCTAATTATAAAAAGTTACTGCTAGCTTAACCATTACTTTTCTTCAGAGATTGAAGGCTTGCGTGTCTTAATGGCAGTAAGACTTCTGTCTCTCTCCCCCGTGGTGGTGTTTTAGAAGCAATTTTGACACAAGTATTTACATACATCACTGAATGGCAAAGGTTGTGTGCCTTGCAAATGTAAGAAGTTACTTTATGGCTATTCATAAATGACCTATGCGATTGAGTCGCATGATAAATATGGTAATAAGGAATAATTGACAGCATTTTAGCGCTGATATATTGTTCCTGCTTTACCTTTGTTTTAATTTTTCCCCATGATTAAAATTAGATTGTCAAGTTCACATTCACATAGAAGATAAAAGAAACGACAAGAAAAGGGTTTTGGTTTTCTTCCTTAAACCCTCTTAAACCTCACAGGTTAAGTCATGGAAACCTATAAAGCTCCTTTAGTAAAAACACACAGACATTGCATGTTGCTGGATTTGTTGAGGTCATTTGATGTGATCTATGTTCTGTAATGCGTGACTAGATCTTCTAAGGAGCTTTGAAACAGTAGGTTAAAATGAACATTAAAAATTTAAAAAAAATTTAAACATTGAAAATGAACACTTTAAAACAAATCAGGCACCAGAAGCATAGATCTATAACTGTATTTACCATTCCAGTCGATATAAAGAAATAGCTATTTGAGAAATAGTTAATGTGAAATACTCTATTCAGTAAGCTGACCGTTTATTCCATCTTTATTTTTTACCATTGTGTGGAATTTTGTCATAAAAGCACAGACAAACTCTAGTTTGCAATATATGTGAGCTAATTAAATGTAAATAATAGACATAATCAGAAGGAATATTTAGTTTCATGGAATTGAAAAATAGGGTGAATGTGAATGCTATTTGGTATTAAATTACCTTCATCGTTTAAAAAGCACCTGGATGGGTTCAAGAAGTAAAGTAAGGCTGAGTAAAATATGAATTAATGAATAACACATTTCCGTGATAGAATGTTTTTGACTACTATATAGACCTATAAATAAAACATGCTATGTGCATAGTTGGCACCCACCAATTGACTAATGTTAATGTAAGTAGACACAGATTTCTAGAGTCTTTTTATATAAAATGTGGCTAGTTTCTGCTTTCTATGCTATGTTAATGAATGCCAGGGAGACTATCGGCTGTATTTTAACTTTTTGTTTACTTCGTCAGACTCATGCTGAGAGAGCAGTAAGTGCCATTCCCATAGCATAGGGCTTACCACATGTACTTAAAAGGTCCATACTTACACAATTAATCACATTTTAAAAATGATTTGCTTTCCCACATTGAACACAATAGGCCTTTGTTATATTTAACAGCTTACGCACAAAAGAAATGCACTAGCTGCTAAAATGCTATAATTACATAGCATTGGCTACAATAAATTGCTAAGTTTTAATATGTCTGGAGTGTAACAGGCTCTTGATTATCTAAGATGGTGGACGACAATTTCCCACTGAAAGAAAAGAGTAGGGAATTTAGCAGCTATTTTTGAGGAGAATATATTAGAAAGCTCAGCTGAGAGGTTACAGAGAACAAAACCAGTCACTGGCAGTGAAGGAAACAGAATTATCCCAAATGTCCCAGTATCACCAGCAAAGAAAATCACCACCTAAAAACCAAGAGCAGAACAATGATGAAAAGCAAAATGACTCAATTAAGATGTACAACAAGTCCTGTACAACAATAATAAATAAATGGTAAAGGTAACTGAGTTTCTTTTTATTTTGTGCAGCAGTTAATTCAGCATCTTGGGAGTGGATCTAGGATGGAGAATCTAAAGGAAGTTCTGGGCTTGCTAGTGTTTAATAGTGAAAGATGAGGACAAACACAGGCTGAATTCTTCCCATACTGAGCAGAAAAGGGATCCTTCATACCTCTCTTCTCAAAACAGTAGATGTACAGGATTTCTCTTGGACTATACTACTTCTAATATTGTCCTGGAGCTCATAGTTTAGAAATTACACAGAAGGAAAGGCACAACTTTCTGCAGCAGCTGCAGTTCCAAGTGGTGCTGGAACCTACTTTCACCTTCTCTGTAAGAGCATGGTATGAGCACAGCATATGAAGCTGTTGGTGCAGATAATAAAAATAGCCTTATGCAAGGTGTTAAAGTTCTACAATATTTTGATTCGATTTGATGTGTACACATTCAAGTGAACTGTTGATCTGTCAGCTTTAGACTGACTGCAGAGTTGATTGCTCATACTTGGAAAAAGTGCAGGAGACTATCACTGATTACTCAAGTGTGTTCTTGTAACATCTTTTTTTGTCATAACCTGTGACAACCATATAATCCTAGACCTTCAAATGAAAATGAATATTTGGGGGGCTGGACTCAATGATCTGAGAGGTTGGACTCGATGATCTCTGGAGGTCCCTTCCAACCCCTAACACTCTGTAATATAACTTCCAGGCTAACACAAAAAACATTCCCATGAGTGAAATCTTAGGCATGTCCTATTGGTAAGGGTCTGAAAAGCCAGTCAGATGACACTGAGACTAGCCAATTTACTATTTGTGCATAATGTCCAGAAAAAATAAATAGCAGGTATCATAGATGGATACATAGGATTGCCAGCAGTTAGTTTCCTTTACAAATAAAAATGCTTCAACCTTTCCTCAAAACTCTACTAACAGCATGAGATGAAGTTCCACATCAGATGAGAAGGAGGGAGAATTTGAGCATAGCTTCTGAGAAGAGAAGAAACAGTAAGGTAGAAGGCAGAGGAGACTAAATGGACTGCCACAAAAGTGCACAATATGTGAAATAATATTTTTAATGTATTTGTGACCACATTCACAAAGCCCTGGTGTCCCTGGCCTCTAAAGTGGAATTCTGAACCCAGAGTGATACACAAAATGCAGGGAGAAGAATAAGTATAAGGAGAAGAACAAGGATTGTAAGGACAGCAATGAGTCCTACCTTTCATACGGCTGTATAAAAATGGTTACATCTATGTGGGACTTTCACTGTACAGAAGACTTTCTTGCAAAGAAACAGTTGATAAAGAGAGCAGGTCCCAGTCGTTTCTTCTGAAGTTCTAAGATTTTTTACCCAATCACTAGTTAAAGTTAATTGTGACAGCAGATATTGGAAGCAATCCTCTCCTTTGTAGGTCACAGATCCAGTGAACACTTCATCATATCTGTACTATTCATTCCTCTCAGGACCTAGTCATTTTAGACTGTTTTCTCCACGATTATGCAACACATGATTCCAACAGTGGAGAATGGTCCTGCCACCTTACCTTGAGACTCTACGTGAGGAAACTGCTTCTCAATATGTTGGAAAAATTGTGTTTGGATCTTCTCAGCCTCATAAACTTACATCTCCCTTATGCTGACAACCTGCCTAGTCAAAGTAGCTATCTACCTTATCATTCTGTGATTGCAGTCATCTTTTGTGAGGAGCTATTTGGTTAATTTGTGGCTAGAATTCATCCCAAGAGGTTTGCTCAACCTTCCCTCTCAGGAGGCTTAAATCTCTAGGTGTTTCTTTACCCTACCAGACAGGCATAACCAGAGGTTTGTTGTACTCACTGTCCAGAGACTAGTTACAGCCAGACAGCGTGGCAGTGAGTGATCTGGCACTGCCAGGGTAAAGCAGCTCCCGTGCTGGCACTGCTGTGCATTGCTGAGACACCAAGGGACAGAGAATGTGCCACTGAACTCAAGAAATACTGAGGCAGACTGAATACATCCTCCTCAACAATCTTGATGGAAAAGTTGTTTTCTTCTCAAAGTGGCAAACAATCTATTGCGTGTGTTTGGAATCCTGTACAAGTAAATGTGGTCAGAATTTGGTTTTGCCTGTTTATTCCACTTTATGTAAGGGAGGTAAGATTGAACTGCAAAGCGATATTCTTTGAAAGGTTCCTGTCAATTTGCTGTGAGAGCACACTCCAAAGGGTTATGAGAACTTTGGGATCCATGGCAGCACTGTTCACAGTGACCCTTTCCATTATTTTATGGAACATATGAACCTGGCTGTCAATTTTAATAGAAAAGACAACTTTGTTATACACAGAAATTTATCTTTAATAACCAGACCTGTAGCTATGAGCATTCTGTAAAATTCTCAGGCAGAGACATTTGTGGAAATGCACTTTAATTGACTGAAAACTCTGTAAAGGACTGGATGTCAAGCAAATTCTTAAAATTATAAACTATTCGTGTGTCTGTGGATTGTGAAAATTCATTATACCATTGGACTAATACCACAACACAAATGGATTTGGCCAGTACCTATAAAGAGTTTTGGGGTTTTTTTTTTTACTTTATTTTAATGACTGAAGAATGGGAACAGGAGGCAGGATTCAGAGAAACCTACTCTGAGATCTGCTGTTCATTTACTGTGTGACTGCACAAGCCACAACCATGTCAGAAAGTGCCAGTTTTCTCTGAAAAGCCTGCACTCTGGGTACCATTCAGCCATCAAATGAGCAAATTCAGACTCTGCAGCCAAGCTGGTGAATGTTCCTTCTCCATCCAGTATTCTGTGATCACCAGGGGGAAATATTGGTCTTGGAGTCACAAGAAGATCCTGTAGCTGCAGGTCCCAAGTGGCTCATGGAGTTTATATTCTTTTTTAATTTCGTGTGGGCTGGCAGCCATGGAGGCTACTTTCACCTTGGTCAAGTCCAATTAATGATGCAGGCAGTAATACTGGACTGATTAGAAGCCATCGCCCAGAATTCACACCCAGTTTATTGGTGGTGGTGAAGCCCTCACAGAGTAGTAAACACAAAGTCTAGTCTGCTGTTTAGGTTCCCCACCAGCTGCATCAAATAGGCCATCAAATTAGTTTGCATTTTCCCTCATCATTTTACAGTGATTACTTCCTGGAAGGCATTATCTTCAATAGGATCGACGCCAACTATTTTAGATGAGTTTTCATATTTGTTACTTGCTGCTCACAAATCCATTTGCATTTTAACAGTGGGCCATCAGTATGATTTATTAACAGTCCAATAATGTAGGGTCACTATTTTAGTTTACTTCGTTTGTTGTATGTTTGGTTTCCTTATTACACTTTAGTAATGCTGCAATAAAGAAAGCATCCTGGTGTTTTTTCTATTTATTTGTTTTATTAAACCTCTTTGCTGCAGGGTATTTGGCAGTTGTCATGTAGGTTCCTTTTAAATATACCAGCTGTACTTCATGTTTATTCATTTCCTCTATCCTTAAATGTTCCTCAATAAACTAAAATACTTATTAGAAGTAACTTCTCATGTAAAATCTGCTTGCTCCCTTCAGTGCATCAGAAGTTGCTCTACCTTTGTTTTCTTTCTGATGATGAAATTACAAGTTTTATAAACACTGTAAATGCGTTTTTCAAAACATCAAAATGTAAGTTCTTACGTATGTAAATTTGCTTCTTTGGAGCAGATAGATTAAATATTTTGCAGCACCTCAATGGACTGTTCTTTTTTTTTTATTTGCAGCATTATTGATGTGCAAGAAGTATCAGATATAGCTGCTCCATGAATAACCAGGTATGAAATAATATTGAATATACATAGCCAAAGTAATTTTTATTTTCTAGCTGGTGGTGGCAACTCCTGTACGCAACAATTTTGAGTCCAAATATCATTTACAATAAAACTAATTTATTCTGAAAAGAAGTGCAAAATCCCTCTGATGTAAATTAGTCTGTCCTTGGTATTCATAGGGAATGTATATGCACTTTGTATGGTATTTTGCATATGATCCTGTTTCACATGGTATAATACTATCATGATTTGGACAAGCTACTTGTGAAATTAAGGGAATAATTCTCACTATAATATTATTTCCTTAATATTTGGGGCTCATTCTGTGAATAGCATGATAAAATAGCCTCCTCTTTGCAGACACTGGGCTTTAGGCCACATATACGCTGCTAAGTGAGACCTGAGTGCATGCCTCTCTTGCTCAGGTGCTCTTAGACCTCACCTTGCAGACCTGTGTGGCACCTTTTACCTTCTCCAAATATACCCACACTATGTAACAACTCCATTTATTTTAAAAGTCCTTGAAATACCCTTAAACACATGTTGTTTGACAGGCCCACCAAACACAACGCACAGGCATTTACAAGGGACACAGCTTGTCTTAAGCTATTTTTGGCCATTACATTCTATCAACAGGATGGGACTTCAGAAACTCTTTGCCTAGGTCAGTCTACAAAAATCCTGAAGTCACCCAAAGCATTGGACCAGGTAGACTTCAAAGTGGGTCCCTAGCTGCTCTCAACCCTGTTCAGCACAACTCTCAACTCTAAAGCTCTTCAAACTAAGGAGGACTGAGTCTCTTTAGAAGTCACCAGCTTCGTACATGATGCAGGGTGGAAAGGTCAGAAAAAAATCTATTTTTCATACCTCTGTCTAAGCTAAAGGCAAATGAGTGAAATGTGACTGAGCGTCTCTCTCTCCAATCACCTTTCTCTTCTCCAGGATTACCTATTGCACTCTGGAGCCAGAAATTGGTGACCATTTGGCCTAGTTGGGTCTAAACAGCTTCTTTCTCTGCCCTTTCCTCAGGAAATGACATGTCTTACAGTGTTAGTTGGGGTTGTTAAGTACAAGAGGTGATTTAATTAGAAATGACAAGTTCTGTTAGACTTGTCTGCTTTACTAGCTGGCATACTTCATTACACCAAAGTAGGAGGGCTATTGTCTTACTGTATCAATTCTTGTATATTGGAAAATAACACTCAAATATGTAAATTAATGGAAGCTGTGTTGACTGCTTTCTTCCACAGCAATAACTCTTTTTAAAAAGGCAAATTGAAAAAATGACCCTGTCCTATGGCAGTATCAAGCATGTCTTAACTATACATAAAGTCTCTCTTAAAGTGGTTTTTTAGAAAATCTCCCTTATTATACTGTGTATATATTTTGGTTCTATTTCTGGTGGAGAGGAATTTTTTTTTTCCTTTATCTCTACACCATTTCTATATGTTGGCGCATTCTTATCTTCTGTTTTACCTCCAGTTCAGTTTTTTTGACCATTTTCTGACCACTCTCATCAGAAATTCCTATTTGTCTTGCCAGCACCTTTCAGTTCCTCCAAGTGTTTATATGGCCACTAGACCCCAGTCCAAAGTGTTAAGCAACAGGAACAGAGCCCTTCACATGATTATGTCTTCACTACTCTTCCTTGTATATAACTCAGTTGGACAATAGCTTTTTTTGCATCTCTACATCTTTTTGTTCATGTTTATATTCACCATATGGTCCACTGATCTACTGTGCAGAACAGCTTAGTGTGTTTTTTCCCTTCCTACAGTTGCATGATTGACTTATTCTCACTCTAGTGCAGCTCTTCATATTGTACTTTGTGAATTATGTCCTAGTTACAATCTCTCCAGCTTGTTGAGATCACCTCAAATACTAACCTGAATTTAAGTTGCTTGATAGCCCATACTGACTAAGATGTGTTCACTTTAAAGACTCTCAGCAAGTGTCCCTGTAGGCCACATAGATTCCTCCAGGTGCCAGGGTGATAAACCTTTCGAGTCTGAGAGTCTGATGATTATTCCTACAGGATAGTTGAGCCATTTTTCACCCACCTGACAACAGTTTCCCTGCTTTACTTCTGAGAATACCACTTGAGAACATGTGAAAAACTTTACTACAGTAAATCTGTATCATATCTACTGCTCCTTCCTATTCACAATGCCATTAGCAGGAGTCTGACAATTACTTGATATTATTTATTTTTTATATATTCTTACAGGTTGTTTCTTACAATCTTTTACTTTTATTTCTGTTTATTTAATCTGGTATTTTTCAGGAAATGGAAGTAAGGTTGATTGGTCCATAAGTTCATAAAGCTTCATGCTTAAAAAACAACTACCATGTGTGGACTTAGTCTCAGCCACTGTGGCTATCTTCACTGTCCATGATAGGCTGAGATGAACGTACAGTCCTGGAACTGTATGTGTCATCAAACTCCAGCCTTTCCTCTTCACACCACACCAGTCAGCCACACAGACACTCCATGTGCATGCATGCTCTCTCCCCTTTTGCCTTCCTCAGCCCTACTCAGGAATTACACAAAATTTGCTTCAGAGAACACTCATGTAAGATGGCTGAAGCTGTTATAAAGTCTCCATCCTCCTTAGAGGAGTTCTTCATATTTCTGTTTCCCTGGCTTCTAAAGCTCCACCTCTCCTCTTCTTCCCCTTCCCCTATTTTTTCTTTGTGGAAGGCCAAAAGCAAAGAAAGCAGTTTCTAAATGTGACCTGAAAATAACGCCTCCTCGAGTTGGTCTTCCTTCCTGCAAGAAAGAATTTTGTTATCTCAGGCAGTCTGCCAGGAAAGACCAAGCTCCAGTCAATTGAAAACATGACCAAGGACAGATAAAGCTCAGTTGCTGAGAAACTGAGAAGGAGAGCATCGAGAGGGAGGCTGCAGCTTTGAGAGGTAAGGTGGCCTCTTCAGCATCTTGGATCCATTTCCTCAAGAGTCTTAAACAGAACAAAGAAGACTTTAAATATTCAGCCACTTGCCAATGAAGAAAATTGCAAATGAGCATGAAACAATCTGTTTTGGTGAGTTGGTGACAGAGAAAAGAGGGATGTATGGGATTAGGCTGCTGTTGGGCTAGTGACTGTTCATTCTATAGCCTTGTTTGGGGTCTTTTTTCTAGAAGAAACTGTAATGTATTTTTAATAAGTATTTACAGTAAAGAAGTAGCAAGTATCCCTGTATACTCATGTTATAACAATCTAGTGTATTTTTTGTTTAAAATAATTGCTCTTCAGTTGCTCCTAGCCAGAAACAGGGAATGATGATCGATGAGTTACTTTGCCAATCATTTAATAAACATTCTCAGCCTATCTTTAAATGAATAAATGACTAGTGAAATGACTGGAGCAAATGTCATCAATCAATCTCATATACCCAATATGTAAGCTGTTTCAATGGAGTAAAACATATGGTTGTAGTTTAAAAAGAAAATCCTTTGGAAAACTTTGTACAACTTTGCTTAAATTGAAGCTAATCTTTGACATAATCCAATATGAAGAGAGTGAGAGAGATTTGTTTCCTTCCAACGTGATTATGGAGTCTAGATTTGAAAGAGTCTTCTCCAAATATTTTATAAGTCATAGTAAAGTACTCTGTTGGGGGAGAGGGGAAGAAAGTTGGGGGGGAAAATAAAGTATTAACATGTAACAACTGCTAAGGTTAACAGAGCTAGTGGGATTGAAAAATTGCCACCTAGCAATCAAGACCCCATATCCTGTTTCTGCAATGTTGGGCATCTAAGGACATCAGTTCTTACTGCTCTCACTGATTAAGACCACTGCTTAATGTAGGGAAGGACACAAAACTCTCCAGAGAGAGCTGCCTGTAGCCTGCACCGCAGCAGTGGCAGGAGGGCTGACAACGAGGCTTTCTGTGCCCTTGCTGCCAGGACATGAGTAGGAACGGGTGGGATGGTGAAAAGTACTTTGCCCTCTCTCCAAAAGTGCTTGTCACCAGAGCAGTCTGGGTGAAGTATATCATATTGGGCATGACACTTACTGAAGAAGGGAAGAAAACCGAGCGGAAGAGCACAATCACAAGACCCACGATGGCTTTTGAGACAGAACTGTGGTTGTCTTTTTCCAGGTAGATCATTGCATGCTGCTCTCATGCAAAATTTTTTTGATGTTAAGTGAAAACATCAGTGTGAGCTTTTCATCAGTTGTTGGGCAACAGAAAATACTTTTCACAAGCATCTGAGCTCACTTCTACTCTCAAGCTTATAGCTCAGTGGAATGAAATGTGGGAAATAGTTTTAAATGTAGTTATAGTTTGTCTTCCTTTAGAAGTGGAAGGACACCAAAATTAGAACTGAAATATATAAAAATAGATATGAAAACTGCAATTGTGTGATATATGATGTGCTCTGAAAACAAGCAACGTTTATATGAACTCTACTGAGAGTTATGCATCAAATTTGATGGAGCAGTTTCCTTTACTATCAAAGAGAATGCCTCTCAGGATACAGTCTCATAAACTGACCTATGCTTTCTTTTTAGAAAGATGTTATTCTTATTTTTATCATAACATTTCTTGGGTATTTTCCCATCTGTGTGTCACCTATTATTATAATCCAAACAGCAGACCAATTTAAGTAGTTTAAATTAAAATCTCAGCTATCAGAACAGGATGTAATAATGGATAGAACTTACACCCTCTTCTGAAAAGACTAAAGTAAAAGTATTTTCACTAAAAATACCTATGGGCTGCTCCTGCTCCAGGTTCTCATCCTGCTGTTGACAACACGTAGGGTATTAAACAGCAAACAGAAAGTTGTCACCAGCTTTAGTTCTTCAAGATTTAGTGCTGCAGTGAAACAAACAGCAAAGCTGATTTGACAAAAAGCAAAGGTCACTTCCTCATACCAGATCAGTGAAATCCTAAAGAACAAATAGGGGCTTTTTTAAATCTTAAACATTATTATAGGTCAAAGTTAGTTAATTTCCTGCTAAAAGTGATTTAGTTCCTAAGTCACTTGAAAATAAGATAGGCACATACCTAGATCACTCAGGCTTCATCTATCAAAGTCAGTCAACATTGCTTTTAAATAATACCTCATTGATTTTTAATCTGGCTGTAGCTGTCTGGAAAACTGTTCTGGTCTCCTTGCCTCCAAATAGTAAGAAAAAAGTAATGGTTTTACTTTAAATAAATCAAACGTTCATCATTAAAGCAAACAGATAACAAATCCTCTTAAATATAGCTATTTTAAAACGTGTAAATTTGAGAAACACACAAACAAAAAAAAAAAATATGAAAGAGAAAATGTTCTGGTACTTCTAAACTCATACAACTGTGAAAAGCAATATAATTCATGTATTAATATACAGATTTCATTCCTCTCTCATATTATGCCAGTGACCCAAATTCTCAGTTTCATCTCAGCTTCATCTAGTCTCATAGCCTAGATTTTCACACAGAAATATAATATATAGCTCTCTTAAAAACAAAAATAACATGTAAGTCAGATTGCTTTAGTGGAATACAAATCCTCGTGAATGTCCTAAACGCTTGAACTTGTTTGGTGAACTTTGGAAAGCTTTGGAAATCATGATTAATATCTACTCAGGGTCATTGTAAAGGGAAAACCAAAACCCACAGAACCTTCTGGCGTTCCCCAGGTTGGGAATGCCATCGGAATTGTTGCTTGCCTAAGTCAAGAAGCTTCTCAGGAGTGTTTGGGAACAGGGCTGTCTGCCACAGCTAATAACTCACTCAGTATCTACCCCTCTAGAACCGTAATGCTTCAGCCCCAACTGCTCACCCACTCTGTATGACAAAGCAGCTGATGAATGGTAGAGAGTGAGCAGCAATGGTAATGAGTCTTGGGATTCAGGGGGACACTACCCACCTTATATGTTGGAAGAATTTATGAAGATAACATGACATACTAATATATTTTTACAACCCAAACAAGATATTTTATGCCAGCTGTGGGATCCACACATACTTTATCAATATAACTTCCAAGACCTTTCCCCTCTTTTCTCAGTGCTTGTACATAGTGTTATTATCAAAGTAGGTAAAAGCAAGCTGCTAAATAGAAAACTTGTGAACATGAAGAAAAACTCCTTTCACTTCTTTTTCTGATCTCTTTAGATCCATTTTGAACAGTAATAAAGAAGTACAATGCCTTTCGTGCACGAAATCTCTTCCTTGCAATTATACACTCCTCTTTAGCCCCGATTTCTTTCCTAGTGCATCAGTAAATGCAAAATAATCTGTATAATGATGTCATTCTGTGCTTAACAGACTCTTCAGCAAATTTTAAAGCATAGTGATTGATGTCATCGCACCCGATTTTTGCTATAAAACTGGTGCATCTGATGGAGTTGGAAATGTTACTTGCAAAACTGTAATGCTGATGTGAAGCTCTTGTCAGTCATCTATAACTGCAGCTGCTATAGAACACCAACCAGCTGTGAGGGCTATGTGAAATTTAACAATTGATTTATTTAATGTTGACCAATGAGCTCATTTTCAAGTAGCTGACTTGCTGCTTTAGTAGTTAACAGAAGCAAAATATTAAAAAGTAGTAATTTTTAAAAAGCAGAAAAGCTATATGACCACTAAGCAATGAAGTACATAAAAAGTAGCCCTACATTTCTGGTTTTTTTTTTAATTCACAAAATGCAGAAGCTCTCATTGTGTGACAGTAAGGAATTCCAGATTACAGAATGATCATCCAGGCAACAGTGACACAAAAATCAACACCATATTTAGTACATGGCTTTACTTCAAAATCACATGCATGCCAACTTTTAAACCTTCTTACTTGCTTCTTCCCCAACCCCCAATCATACCACAGGCAGACCCAAGGAAGTGGGATACACTGTAGGGGTTGGTATTTCTTTTTGGTGTGTTTTGAAGGCTCTGGGGGGAAGGCTGCAGGTTTAGCTGTTACACAACAAAATAAAAAGCAGAAAAGCAGAAAAAAAGAAAAACTTTCACATGAAATTAGCATACTAAATTTATTTTCTAACAGATTTCCATCCATTTTCCATTCCCTTCTCCTTTTCTTCTATTGTCTTCCTTTACTTTTCTTGAAGAAAAAGGGCATTAATGGACAGGGAAAAAAAAATCTTAGGACATTGCAATGTCACTGTTTAGGTGGATGACAGTAAACACACAGGCTAGCTTTGTTTGAATTAGAAAAGATCCAAGGTCTTAAATCAAGGAAATGAGTAATTCAACATGATCAGGAAAACTGATACTTTGAGACATACCTAATTTTGGTTTATGGTGCTTTATAACGCATAATCAAATTCCACAAGAGTAAATGTGGATTAAGTCAATGGTGAAAACAGATTGTTAATGAAAATATAATAGGTTTATGCTTGTTTCCCAGGAGATTACTCCTTCACTGTACAACAGCTTATAAATTCATAGTGATCTAAAGTGAAATTACATTTCTTGGAATTTTCAAAGCCAACAATGGTATTCAGCCCCAGATTTAAAGGAAACCATTAGTCTTAGTCTGTCATGTACATCAAGGTTTAGAAGGCAGCACACTGTTACATCACTGAACCTCTGCCAAATATCCCAAAAGGAAAGCAGAAGATCCATACATCTGGCCTGCAACTTTGCCAGCTACACCGTCATGTCTGCAGGCTGGGCAGATATGGTAAAAGGCTCACATTGGATACCTTTGCTCACACTGCAGAGGTGAGAATGTGATGGCAGAATTATGCCAAGGGTCCTACAAATTTCTTCTGGGAAGAATTTCAGTCATAACTGACCATGACCATGACCCAAATCCCACATCAAGGGTTCACTGGTGCTCAGGAGCGAGGCTACACATTTCTTAGTGTAGGATTGGAGTCCAAATACAAATTGAAATTTGCTCTGTCTTCCTTTGTATCCCGTATGTTTGAACCATATTGTCAGCATCTGTTTAGGTGAATCTAATGAGTGGGGAATTTTCCAATGGAACTATTTTACTAGAAAGATGGCAGTTTATCAAAACCAAAATTTTGTGGCACTGTGCCAGATTTTGTCAAAAAAGCTTTCAGGTTCTTAATAGATTTCAATGAGAGAAAGAACCTGCAGCCCTAAATATCTAGTCCAAGTCACTACCCCATCTAATATGTATTTGTCTGTAAAGACATATCTACCATAAACTGGGCTGTCAGACTTCTTTTATTCTGTGGACAAGTCCTCCGTTTTGGTTTGGAAATTTCATTTGATTAAAGAAGTCTGGCTGTTTGTTTGTTTGTGCTTTCTGGACATGTGGTACCCTGAAGAAAAAAGAAAGAAAAAGAAAAAGAAAAAGAAAAAGGAAAAGAAAAGAAAAGAAAAGAAAAGAAAAGAAAAGAAAAGAAAAGAAAAGAAAAGAAAAGAAAAGAAAAGAAAAGAAAAGAAAAGAAAAGAAAAGAAAAGAAAAGAAAAGAAAAGAAAAGAAAAGAAAAGAAAAGAAAAGAAAAGAAAAGAAAAGAAAAGAAAAGAAAAGAAAAGAAAAGAAAAGAAAAGAAAAGAAAAGAAAAGAAAAGAAAAGAAAAGAAAAGAAAAGAAAAGAAAAGAAAAGAAAAGAAAAGAAAAGAAAAGAAAAGAAAAGAAAAGAAAAGAAAAGAAAAGAAAAGAAAAGAAAAGAAAAGAAAAGAAAAGAAAAGAAAAGAAAAGAAAAGAAAAGAAAAGAAAAGAAAAGAAAAGAAAAGAAAAGAAAAGAATTGTGAGTGAATGACCACTGTAATTGAGCAGATAACTGCATGGCACAGGAAACCATGTTTCCACTGGTACTTTCCCATAGAAATTTGCAATGTCTAGTAGCCACATCCAAACGAGCTGGCTTTGGTATCTTGATATGTCACCCTATTAAAGTACATAACTCTTCCCAGAGCAGAGCAACCCCAGCTGGATGGATTAGAACACCTATCATGTGCTCCTGGCTATGGAGTGCATATCAGAGACTTACACGTCCCACATCTGTGTGGATGCTTCCAACCTACAAGGTCTGAGGTGCACTTTCCAGGCAATCTTATGCAAGCTGTCTGCTGCAAACGCTGTCACAAGGCACATTGGTGTATTAGCCCAAACATACCTACAGCTCTCTCACATTCATATCTTATCAACCCTGTTAAATTCACCTTGGTCTGCTTTCAGTAACAAATGCCTCCAAGCTTCATGAATTCCCCTGATGTGGCAAATGTTTCAAGGAGGAAAATATTTTCAGGTCATTCTAGTTAATTCACTGGAGCAGGAACTGTCTCTGTCCATGATGTTCAGCACGGCCAACAGCAGTACTCTATAAACTGCTTATAATAACATACATAATAAGAAAGAACTTGAGTTTTCTTTCTATAATAAACCACTTAGTAATTTAATATAAATACTTGTAAAAGCTTCTCATACCTCACAGATCATGAAGTGGCTCCTACTGTAGGATGACTAGTCAAGTGAATGGAGATCATTCATTACTGTTGATCTGTGTTTGGGTTTTTAGTGGTGTGAGCTTGCTGAAAAAAAGAATCTCCCAGAAATGTGGAAAAGGCTCATGGATTTGGAGTGGTCTCTCTCTTATCTACCAGTCCCTGCTAAATCTCAGACTCATTCAGTCAAGTCCATGCAGGTGCATTACTATGATATTTCATCCATGAATTTCCAAAGGTGCTGGAGCCCATGCTGCCATGAGGACATACGCAGCCTTCCTGCATTTCCTTGTCCAAAAGACAAATTCCTTAGTGGACCAGCAACTTTAAATAGAGAAAAGAAAATTTCACATTTCTTTCTACATGTACTTTTGATGATTGGCATCGAGCTGGTTTTTAACACTTTCATGAGACATGTTCTACTGAGAACATGGGAGTTATTTTTTCTAGGTTTAAAAATATTTTATGTAGCTACTAAGGAAGAAAAAAAAAAAAACATTATTTTGAATAGTTTACCCAGTATTAAATAAAAGGTTTATTGTCAAAATTAAATCTACCTGTTGATTTCATGTATTAAAGGAGAAAAGCAAATCAACTTTAAAAGAGAGATACACATTTTGATCTGACAGAAGAATGTTATACAGATTGTTAATTAAACTGAAATTCTTTCCAATTACTTGAAAAATATTTTCTGGATGAATGGAAAGCTTTCTTTAGTTTCTGGAGACTACAATTTTATAACCAGACTTTATCAGCAAGAAAATAAATATGCACTTTTTTACAGCTAGTATCAACATTCTAGGCCCATAATAACAAGATCCAAAACAGAGGAAAGAGCAGATAGATATGATAAGAAATAATTTGTAATACTTACACAGAAAAGTATATGAAGATGCTACTTTTCAATTACAGCCAGAGCAGGTTTGTTTGTGTATATGAGTGAGTGAAGTTTAAGTCTTTGCTACAGGGGATGTAGGAAAAAAGATTAAGATGCTATAGGATAAAAAGACTCAGCTGCCACCAGCTGATAATTGTGTGAGGAACTAGCAAACACTATACCATGATGAACAAGGTTTATCTGTAAGGATTGGTGTGGACTACTGCCAAGAACATCAAAGTTGATTGACCTGATTTCTTAAATAACAGACAGTGATGAAAAACGTTGTGGTCTAACAGACAACACAGAATACTGACAAGGTGTGTGAGAGATGGATTCACAGTCATAATAAGGAGCAGTGAAGTACAATGGAGCATTTCTCAGAGTATCTCTCCGAGACAACTCAGGAGAGAGACTCCCTAGAAACACCTAGATTACAACATGGAATATTTTCAAGAATTTTATAGTGGAAGACATGAGCTAGTCGTGTGGTTATATTAAAAACCGCAGGACTTTGACTTCACTCAAATCCAGATGTGGTTTCCTTTTAACCTTCAGGTGAAAGAGCGCTGTGGAAGTCTGTATTATCACTTAAGAGAGTGCTCCAGTACCACTGAGGATTTTGTCGTGTTTCTTTCATGCTGAATGATCAAAATACTTTTTTGAACATTTGAGACACCAATGTTTCTCTGTAGGAGCTGGACTGTGCGAATCTGTTCATCTCCCTGGCACTTGGTTGCTGCTGATTAGTCTCATCATGCATTCTTTGGTAGCACTACACTTTATGGAAGGGCAGAGGTTTCTGCAAGGTAGTGTTGTCCCAAAGAGTATCATAACGCCAGCACTTTTTCAAAGGAAGTAGTTATGTACATATTGTCAATTTTCCCCCAAATCAGTAACTGTACGTTCAATGAACAAATAAAACTGGATTGTTAAGAATTCCAAAACTATTAAGGCATCCCATTTACGCATGTGGACTTAGCTTTTGAAAGGTCAAGCTGATAAAAAAAAAGAAATTACTATCAAAATTGGATACAAATTCTATTTCCAAACTTGATAGGCAGAAATAAATAGAATTTTCTGCAAAGCAGCATTTGAGACAAACATGCTTCACCTGTTACTTTGGGGCAAAAAAAAAGAAAAAAAATTATTTTAGTCTTTGTCATCTCTATTATCTCCTAGGTCAGCAGATTCATCTAGCTCCAATACTTGTTCCTGACATTTCCTGAAGTGTGTTCCTACTGTGAGATAAGAATGATCTTTCAGGTAATTCTATCTTTCTGTCCTACAGAAATCTTCTGGTCAAATTTATAAAAGACTGCTGCAGACCCCTGGGGCTCCTTTCTATACCTGTCATAAGCTAAACTGCCATATGTGGTATTATAACTGTGTGCTAGTATAATATGAATATTATATTTTTTTATTGCAATAAATGATTAATTTCATCTGTATATAGCCACAATAACGTAAAATATAATACACACACATAAGAAACTTTAAAGGAACACTTAAAGCAAGGTGAAGAATCAGAAGACAGGAATCACCAAAATTCAACTGCCTTGTTCAAACCTTCATTTTGCCTTTTTTTGCATTATTAAATAAACTTTAACTATACTGGGGGGTTGTGTGTATTTTTTCTTTATGGTATCAGCTCCCAGTTCCAACTTCTCTACTGTTAGCAGTTTAATACACCCAGATATGTTCTTTTCATTGCAGTGAATCTCTTCTTTTTTCTTTATACTACCTCAGTATGAATGGAGGGGAAACTAGTGAGGTAGTCTCTGTTTCCAGTCGCAATGTTCAGCAACACATTGTCCAACAACAGCCAGGATTTACAGCTCCAGAGAAACACGTCAGCCAGCCAACTTTGGCCTGGAGCACACTCAGCCCCAACAAAATACTCAGCAAATTAGCTGCTAAATTCTGAGGGGAGGGTGCAACAGATAGTGTTCCTTTGATGCTGTTGCAGGGGTGGAAAGCGTTCAATGTGTCTAGCTTGGCTAAGTTATCTAGTGATATATATCACTAGAGATGCAGTAAAAGGCACTTTCTGAACAGCAGATAGGTATTTTTCTTCTCCAGATTTTAAGGCTGTATGGGTACAGAAGAAATTCTCAATAACCATTTTTCTTTTCTCTTTTTTTTTTCTGATACGGCAAATTCTTGAAAGACTGACTCCACTAGAGGTAAAAAACAGCAACAAAGAAGAATTCTGCACAGTTAGTTTGGCAAATTTACATTTAAACCAGTATATTCTGTGACTCTATATTGAAAGTGGCATGAAAATGGAGCTACAGACAGCACAGCCTACTCTGTTGACAATATCCACAGATTTAATTAGGTTTGCTACCTACTGAACTATAACTTTTAGAGAGGCTTTGTCATACAGCCTATCATGAAGAAAGTTTTAAGTTCCCTTTGGGATGGTGTGTATATATATATGATCACAGCTGACGTGTTTTCAGCCTTGAGAAATGCATAACATTCTCTGGTAGCTAAAAATGCCTTCATGAAACCAGTTGCTTAAGTTGTGACAGGATCATAAAACCCCTAAAAGCAATGAAAATTTACCTTGAAAGAGAGCACACCCATATGAACACTTTCTAATTAAGTGGATACAGCAAGGAACCTCTGAACAGAAGAGCAATCTTTTGCATCAAATTTCAGGAGTAAATAAATGTTCCATGTGCTGCATGCTAAGGGCTAACCTACTTATTAAGAAATTGCCTACAACAGGATACAACTGCAAAACCTATGGGTAAAGAAACACTGTTCAGCACAAGTGGAGAAGGCTGCAAATATGAGAATACATCACCCTTTCAGAGTGACAAGGCCCAGTCCCCTCACTGGAATCCTTCCAGTAGGATTTGACTTGGCTGTCTACCACAGGCTCAAGGCTGAAGTCCCTCCTGGACTCGTCTTCAAGCCCCTTGTTCTCTGTGCACACCTGCACAGCCATCCTTGCAGAAGTCAGGCTGGCAGATGGGCATTCCTCCTCATTTCTGTCCCCAGACCAGCACCATCCTCAGGATAAGTGACATGCCCCCAGACAACTGCCACAACTAAGTTCTCTGGTTCTTCTTAATTCTTTAACAAGTAGAGATCTCATACATCTCATCAAATTTCCCAAATGTGAGGAAACACTTCAGGTTAAGAACACACCCTTTGCAGCTGAAAAATTTGTTTTCTGGTTTTCGATAATGCTAATGTACATCTCAGTCCAGCTTTTTTACCACTGGCATTAGAGTCAGGCTCTGCTGCTGCACAGGTTGGAGGAATGTCATTGCACCACCAGCAGCTCTACCAATTCGAGCAAGCAGGAGCAGCTACAAGCTTTGCCTGCCACTACTTAGCCATTGCAGGAGGACACATGCTGCAGATGTGCAAAACAAGAGGATGGCGCTGGCAGCATCTGGCAGCACATTACATCCTCTTCATGATGCTCACCAGAAGATGAACATTAGTTGAAAGAATTTGCTGGAAGTCAATGAGAGCTGATAAACCCTGCTGAAAGTTCTACATTGAGTCTGAGCTTGTTTGCTCTCCAGACAGTCCACTTTGCTACATCTAACCAGGCAAAGGTTCAAGCCGAGAACAAAAGCCTTCCAGTGTGTGCAGGCTTACACAGCAACAAGATCATAAGAAAAAGAAATATTCTGGCATTTGTAACAAGTGCTGATCCTTTGTTCACAACTCATAAGAATGAATCCACACTGCAACATTCAGATGGCTTGAACTCCATCAAGGTATTTAAGTGCTCATGGGCATTTTGCCAATACCTCTACCACCTCTTCGTGGTTTTCCTTAATTTTCACTTGTTAAAATCCAGAAAACAGGTAAAGATTTCCAAAGATAAAAATAGACATCAATTCTTTAGCATGAAATGTGTGCATTAAAAGTGACAGCCTCCATTCAAAGCCTCTGGGAATGAGGCATGCCAAGTTTCATCTGGCCCTGAACCGTGCTCGTCTATTTAGAAAGTGGTCTCGGGGATTCCTAACCATGGTCTCAGCCACAGGTTTTGACACAAATCCATTTGTAGCAAATAAATCATTAATTCGTTCCCTCAAATACCAAAGTCAATTCTGAAATCTTATGTTTATAGCGGATCATCAATATTCATCAGTAGTATCATCTTTAAAAAAAAAAAAGAAAAGGAAATTTAAAAAATATTATGAGTGAGTGCAATGGGAACAGAACACAAGAGATATTTTTCTAAGCTACAAATCTGAAGTGGAAGTGAATGTTAAACGTATGCCTCGCACTAAAACTTTATGAAAAATGAAATGTACAAAAAGCTGGATCCTTGCCATGACACCCATTATGGTGAAGTCTGAGACTCTGACCCTTCGTGTTATACTTATTGTGTTTTTGACACATTTAGTCAATTAAAACGGGTGAAGTGTAATTTGTTTTTCTTAAGTTTAATACAGCGTGTCAATAGAAGCTAACCAAAATTTATAGTAGGAACACTAAAACTGCCACTTGCACTTAAACAAATGAACACAATTTATCATGGCTGAAATAAAAAGAACATCATGTGCATTTGACTTTATACTTCACATGAGCATGTTGCCAAATATAGGAAAGCATGTTACAGCTGACACTTCCAATGGAAAAGACATTTTACTTCACATTAAATATTGGTGTGAAAAATTTGGACCCTGTCCAATCCTAAGAAGTGTTAACGTTGGCACTTCCACTGTATACTTTTACTGTAAATTGTTGTAACATTTATTTGACATGGAATACCCAAAGGATTGATGAGTAAAGAAAGGAAGACTTTTTATTGTGCCATGTTCCCTTTTTCAGTCATACATACTAAGCCTTTACATCTTCAGAGTTTAAACAAGTCACCACCTGTACTCAATCGGTGAAAGTTATTTTTCATGCAGCTAGAGTTTGCCTTTTTTATAAACCTATAAAAGCACACATTTTCCATTTTATTGGTCAGCAAAGAAATGGCTGATTTAACCATAAAACTCACAAATGTTGTTTCTTTATGGAGATCTATGTTTTTTTAACCCTTTATAATTCCTTGGAATATAAGCCTCCTTCATTTCATTTGTTGTCAGAGACCAAAAACACAAAACAAACATCAGTATTTTTTCTTTTCATTAAAAAAGTTTACCTAACACTACTACCACTTATATTATTACCCATGGACTACTAAAGATTTAGGAGGAACAAAGTACTGCTGCATAAAAATTTATCCGCTTCAATTAAGGACCTGCACAAGAATTCTGGGTTCGTATTATGTGAACTATAACTACATTTATCTGCAGTAATGAAGTCCTGTAAAGTGCCCGAGAAGTGCTGAGGGAAACTTCATATGATTTACTGAACTGATCTCTAGGTTAAAAAAGCATGCCTAAAACAAGGGAATTTTTTTTTTAACCCATATATTTCAAATTAAGAAAAAACATAGTATTTTGAATTATAGAATTAAATTTTAGAGTCACAAACATGATGATGTTTGGGTTATTTTAACAATCTTTTTTTAAATACTTGATCCAAGACCTTGAATTTTGATCTATTTAAGTATAACACTTTGAGCTTTCTGTATTCGATTACAATTAAAAAAGTAATATATACAAATAAATAATGGAAAAACTTTTCAATGTAGACAAGCAACACAGCTGTCTTACACCATATAAAAAGCTCAGCAACCACATGATGTAATGAACCAGGACAACATACCCAGCAGTGGGGCACAAGCTGGTGCCTAGGGGTACTTCTGCTGGCACCCAGAACATCAGATAGTAGTGACACCTTCAGAACCTATCTGGAGAAAGGGATAGGTTTATTATTTAAATTTTTGAAGTACTGAAAAAAAATATTGGTCCAGTAAATCAAAAGAAAAACGTTCTTTCCTTTGTGTGTACTTCTGGCCTACAACTGACAGTATGAAAACCAAATCTAAGTTTCTGAAATCAAGTCCTAAGAGAGGGATTTTGAATAGAGAATCCATGCATCACAAACCCACCAAGCTCTTCTCCCACTTCTCTGTCTCTAAATTCCAAACGTGTTCTTTAGAAAAGACAAAGGAGAATAAAAACAGAAGAGGGCAGAAAGGGTTGGAGTAGAGATAAAGTAGCGTTTTGGGGAGATTTCACAGATGACATCAAGAGGAGAATGTTGGCAAAAACAAATTGACCTCAATCTTCTCCCAACAGTGTATGGTCAAGCTGTGATGCTTCAGCAGCATGGCTACAGGCAGTGCTGTATACGGTTATTGTACATGCTCTGGAGAGTTCAGCAACTGTTCTCATGGCTGGGTGCAAAGTAGGTTGAAAGTTACTAAGAGTCCTACCACACTGAAAAGAAATAAATGTGATCCTGTACAAAGACATGTTCAGATCCATATTAAAATTCCAAGTAATTGTACAGATCTTTAAAAAACTATCATCCCAGAGCTGTTTGTGCATAGCAGCCTGGTGACAGTGCTCAGCCATAGGGAAGACAAAAATATTATTCTTATCTCCTATATTCAAAAAACACTCAAAAAGCCCCCACTGGCCATAGACAGTAACGTGTTTTGGAATAGGTTCCCCAAAGAGGTAGTGCAGGCTCCACCCTTGAAGGTTTTCAAGACCCACTGGATAAATCCAGAGTAAAATCATCTGATGTCACAGATGACCCTGCTTTCAGCAG
>NW_008584958.1:29571-44821 GCF_000691845.1 Merops nubicus
GCAGGAGATTACGTTATATACCTCATGATGTGCCCTCCAAAGACTTAATCTGTGATTATATTATTAAATTCCTTATTTCAGCTGAGATGAGGTTACATCAAACACATATTTTTATGCCAAAACAAGAGAGCAAACAGCCATCCATTTGATGTTAAAGATTAATAAATTGTAAGAACTTCTTGTCTATGCTGCTCCAAACACACTTGAACTGCAGTTCCTACTAGAAAGCAGGTAAAGATATGGATGGATACTTGCATGAAAGTTTTCCTATTTGAAACTGGTGCTGGGGAAAGAACAGCTAATATTACAGGGGCTGCCTGGCTTTTTTCAGGAAAAAAAAATATATATATATATCTCTTTTCCTTTTCTGTGGATATAGTGTCAAACCTGAACAGAAGAAGGTTGTGTTTGTGTTACTCCAGTTTCTAGCTGGAGTTAATAATGAGTGTGAGGGAGGAACACGCCATTTTAAAGAAGCAGCACTACCTTTCCTCCCATGTCATCCTATCATCTTTAATGGCAACAATAACTCACTTAAGCCAGGAAGACATTTCTTCTGTTTTATTTATAGATCATTAGGAAGGTCTGTCTGCTACATTAATGCCTGCTAAAATGGCATGCTGCTTCCCACTTTATGGCTCTATGTCAAAACTGCCTCTGATACCTAGTTACTCACTCCACTTTGTCTGTTTTAAACAACTCATTCCTTATTCAACCAACCATGCAATCATATATGAATTACTTAACTTCTATAATATCCTCTATAGGTGTCAGGTCTCTGGAGGACTGCACATCTTCAACTCCCACGGAAAACAAAGGTAGATAGCACCTTACAGATCAGATGTGATTTTCTGAAGAGCTGCTCAAGCTTTTCAGTTAAAATACTACAGCTGTGCAAAATGTGAGCATTATTTTTAGCCATACATTGCATTTCTCCATGCGTGATAACTCACAGCAATGCAAAATATGGTGCTGTGATATGGCTCTAGAGATAATAGCCAGGGCAAATCAGTGCAAGCATGAGAGCAATCAGGGCCAAATGCTTATGGGGTACAATCTAGCTTGGCTACATTGACTCAGAGACTTGAGAATTGGATTTTTATACCCACGAAACCTCTCTTTCTCTGCAATATAAATAATGTTGCAGAAAGTCATGTAATGTGGTTGATGGCATTTAGTTAATCAATTTGGCTTAACCAAATTCAGATTTTGTTTAAGTTTTATTGTATGCATTCTGAAGGTTCTCCACCCAGAATGGTTACATTTGAAATAAACAGAGAAGATAGAAAGAGAAGAATATAAAAAAAGTAATTACAGAATTAAATAAAAATTATGTGTACCAAGTGACATGAAGAAATCTGCACAAGTACATAGAAAAGGCATATAGAGGGTTGCAGCATGTACAAGTTTGGAATATGCTAGATAAATCTTTCATCAGTCTGTTTGGAGACCGTGACGTTTTACTGATTTTATTAAGTAATATAATGCACCTAAAGCTTTACACAGAAATAGAGACTCTCTATAAACTAAATCTGACAGATATATATATATCCCCTCTTATTGGTCATCTGTCATCTACGTGAGCTAGTTTGCACAAAAAGTTGTCTTCACTGTAGATGTAAGATTCAAGATGTAAGGTCCAATCTGCCAGCCTGCCCTCAACACAGCCTTTCACTGTGGGTCTTTAAAAATTTTCATTTTTTTTAAATCAAAATTATAAATACTTATCATTCTTCTACTATTTATCTAAGCAGCTAAGAATATGCATGTCTTACCCAAGTATCTGACCTAGTCACATGCTCCTGTTATGAGTGTGCTAGACACTGTAAAACATAAAACAAAACTCCTGATTGCTACTTGAATAGCTAGTGTGCATCAAGATCAATGCATGCTACATTGTGAACGACTCCAAAACTGTCCTTCAGAATCAAAAAACTGAATCAAACTCCTTACTCAGGGACCTCTCATGCTGTGCACTCTATATTCCTGAATCATTTCGTGGTTATTGTTGTTCTTACAGTTAGCTTAAGGATCACTTTATTCCTTATATTAAGAAGGCAAGTTGAAGCTCTGATGAAAATATGAAGCTTACAATGAATCAGACAAAACTTGCTCTGCCTCTTAGGCTGCAAGCACCCGGAAAATGGCTTGAGGCTTCTCTTTTCAAGCTAGAGGATAGGCTGTTACCTCCCACTTTGGAACAGGAATGTCTTGGCTCCATATTGATGTTATATCTATTAGGTGCAGAGTGATGAGTCTATCTTACTGCTGATTCACACAGGCTGTTCCAGCGGCAACATGTGACTGTGATTCCACTGTGGCCCAGAGGATATTTTCCATCAGTGGTAACAGATGTTACTAATTCAAAAGGCCAAAAGAAAGAATAAAATTATATGTTCACAATACATATAAACATTTCAGTCATATTCTTTTGACCATAGGATCAATAAATGCAAGAGTTAAAACAATGAATGCTGTTCCTGCTGTCAATACTGTTGGAAGACATCAATGGTTAGGAAAAAATCCTACTGAATGAGGGCATGCAGTAAGTTAATAGTTGATGGAAAACAGAAAATAAATTTGTCACAATCCTGCTTTTCTGAAGGTCATGATAGACATGGATGTGAATCATCTGAAAGAGTACATGAGGAGATGTATTATGGTGAGATGGTGTTTAATTAAATTACCTTAGTTCTCAGTATACATGTCGGAGGGGAATAGAATCTTGTTCCTGGAAGCCATGCTTTAAATGCAATTCTAATAATTTGGGATGAGTCACTTAGTTGCAGTTAATGCCTGGCCAAGTTTAGGACCAAAATGTAGAGAAGTTGGCTGATACCCAATCCAAGCAAAATGGCACGTTGGAGCACTTAGAAATGATTGGTACAAATCTCATCCCATCTCAGTCTTTGGCAGCAACTCTGTCAGTTCATGACTGAGTATACCCCATCTAAATACCTTTTTTGGCTAGACATTAGTTTTTGAAAATTATCCTTCTACAGTAAGCATTGTGGTTTATCTAATCTATTGGTTTGCAAATGTTAGAAAAAAAAGGGACCTGTTCCTTCAGCTCTACTTCCTATTTTTTCCATAATCAGTTATTACTATGCAGCCTTCTACAGATTGAACTGTGTTGTCTTTGTCCTTGATATAAATTATTTGCTAAAAAAAAACAAACTACTTGCTTAGTGCCTCTTTCTTTTGTGTTTGTTTCATTTTGATACAGCAATGAATTCCATATAAAAATAAATTTCTATTTCTGTGGATTAAGCAAAGCAAAACAGTGATCTGTTTATGCAGAGGGAACCAATCACCTCCAATTCCTTATATGAAAAGAGCCTTTGTAAATTGTTCAGGATCGTGTCTTGTTCATCAGGTAAATTTTGTCATTATATATACCTATGTTATTTCAAGAAATATGGGCTAAATAAGAAAAAAAAAAAAAAAGGCCATTTGGAAACCAGCCTGAAATTCGTTGAAGTCAATGGAAATATTTCCATTAGCTCCAGTAGGAGCTGGATCAGATTCAAGAGGTCCTGTGAACAAAAACATCCATGATAACATAATAAAGACTACATCATAATGTAATCACTGAAGGGGTCCAAATGAAGATCACACAAATGACCTAAACTGTTTTATTTCCTCATGCTTTTGAGCCCTTGATTTTGCAACCTTAACATTTTTAACATAGCTGTTTTTTCTGTGGTACTAGTAGTGTCACATTACACTGCAATGCAAATCAGCAGATGTCTAGCTTTTAAATTTTATCTTTTTTTTTTTTTTTTTACAGGCAACAGCCTTTCCTGCAAGTCACAGAGTTACTTTTTGAGCAATAAAACCATTATATAATGCTCTTCAAAGTCAGATATAGTTACACTTTCTATGAGGTACTTCATGGAATATTTATTTCCACTAATATTGGAATCTAAGTGTATTGCTTATTGACAAAATGAAAGCAATGTCAAATATAGAACTGCACAAGGGAATATGTTGGAATTCTGGAAATGTTCAATCTAATTCAACATTTTTGCCATACATGTATTAGGAACAATCCCAAGTGCAAAAACTAATGTCTCTGATGTAAAACTGTCTTCCAAAGTTTGAAAGTCTGTCATCTTTCTCCATATACTCACTTCATTAAACAGTTTACAGCTTGCAAGGGGATCGCAATGTTGGAGTAACAAAATGACTGTCCTGTCAGATTCAGACAATAAAACAACCAGATTGTTATATGAATGTTTTCTCAGAGACTGTTCCTGCAACACATAATAAATACAAATATTGAAACACCTGCATGATAAACATAATACTTTTAACAGATGTTAATCCCCCCTGAATGTGACCAGTGGATTTAGAGCACATAAATGCAACTTACCCCCTTCAGGTCTCCCTCGAAAATTACAAATCACAGGATTCCTTTCCGACCCACTGCTGAAATCTATATGCATGGGTTTGCTTTTCAGCTCTTCTACTATGAACATTTTAAAAACAAACCATAAATATAGCAATATGTATGCATGACACTGAAGCTCAACTACAAGTTAGGTTGCTTGTCTACTGACAGCATGAATCAGTTATATGAGCTTCAGAAAAGTGTTTCGAGTGAAAAAAGAAAAAAGTGTTTTCTCAAAATCCTGGCACTCCTTGGCCATGGCAAGCAGAGCAGATTGTCTTTCTCCACTTGGTGGGACTTGGTTGTTCTCTCTCAATATCCTTTGATCATACAGAACTTCTATTGACTTCAGCCAATGTAACGGAGGTTCAGTATCTTTGAAAATTAGCTATTAATCCAATCAAAACACTACTGAAGTTTCAATACCCCTAGAGGAGAAGCACACGCTTAAAATGCATTGGCCCAAACTTAAGCATCTGCTTATGCACTCTGTTGGAAAAGAGCCTGAAGTTACATCTGTCTTTTCATCTCCAGAATGGACTTGAATGTTTTTTGGTGTAACTTAAGTTTATACAAATAGTTCTGCACCTGTATGGCCATATCAGTGTTAGCAAAGATGGCAGTATATATTCCCACTGTAGTGAGTGGCATTACTCAGTGGTAAGCTACCCAATCAGCAGGGTCTAATCTACTGACATGAGTATAACTGAAAATAAGCAATATTGAAAGCAGAAAATAACTAACAGAGTATTATTCATAGAAAGAGAATGCAAAAGGAAAACCTGTATGCCTGATTTCACACCCCAAATCAATAGCTGCATTAATTCAGAGAAAGTCACGCAAAGATAAACAGAGAAAACAGAGATCAGGGCAAAAGAAAAATACACATTCATTGTTTAAAGGCAAAAATTGGCTTTCAAAATGGACAGGTAAATAAAGAACATTCAATAGCATGGTATAAAAATTAACAACAACTTTTTATATCTTCATACACCACCTAGGGACATCTAAATTGACAAAAATGTGGGATGAGCATAGTATTTCAAAACATAGAAAAGCACACCTGGTGAAGAATTTCCCCAGAGCAGTTTGTGGGTGTAGATCAGGAGAAACAAATGCAGCTGACTAGGAAGGAACAGAAATGTTTGACAAATGGCTTCAGTGAGCCTCCAGAGTTTGTCTTGGTGACAAAAGAAGACAAATTTATGTCTTAGATGCATGTTGGAGGAGGATAACCATCATCATCAAAAATCAAGACTCAATTTACTCAGCTTCAGTTGTACTCCTGATGAAACCACTACAGAAAAGAAAAATGTGGTTGGTCATCATAATCAAAAGAAATCACCAAGATGATGTATTGCTTCAAATATGACCAGCTACAGGGAGATCACTGTTGAGTGCTCTAAGACAGAGACAGACCAAGGAAAGTTTCCAAAATGTTAGAATTCAGACGTGAATACATAGGTTTATTTACTTAAGGGCAAAGAGCAGGATTTTCTCACTATATCTGGTTAATTTTGCAATTCATTTTGAAAAGATGAAGCCGCAACACATAGGAAAACCTTTCCTGTTGAATATGAAGAGAAAACCTCAGCTGATTCTTCCACTCTTTAGGATTATTAGCTCGTCATAATTAAAGCAGGAAAAGATGGTATTGCATAAAAATTGTTCCAGCTGAGCCAATTGGATCAAAAGAGTAAATACATTCTTTGGATGGATACATAATGGGTTAGATGAGAATGTGGACTTTTCTAAAATAACAGTTATGGTATTCAGCAACTATAATAATAATCCTGCAACTGTAATAACCTGTGCAGCAGTGTTCACCACATTTTCAAAGGATATTGAAGAGTCAGGATGAACTGTTCATTAACAGTTCTAAGTATTGCTGTTTGCAGGAAAACTCATCAAGAGGAACTGAACAAGATTCCTTATGTCGTTAAAATGTCATTGAAAGATTCTCATAAAAACCAAGAAGATGAACTAAAAAGAGCTTTTGGCCTTGTCTCACATGAAACAATAAGAGAAGGTTCAATGAAAAAAGAAAATTAGAAAATTCAAAGCTGGGGAGGGGATTACTTTTTCATTCATCCCATACTTAGACTAAGGAGTGATTCTAAATTATAGAAACACTCAAAAATCTTTTAGTCTCTCCTATGGTTAACAGGAGTTTCAAGAATTGATATGTATAAAGCTCACTGGTTTTTTCAAAGAAATTTTTCATACATTCCTTTTCCTTTTTACTTTAATTTTTATTTTTCAAAACTAAAGCACTTGTCTCAGAGCAGAGAAAAATAAACCTGCTTTGATGCAGTTGGTTCTAACCACTTTAAAGAGTTGATCAGATGTGGTAGTCATTTTCTCTGGCTTCAGAACTCAGTTTTGGCCTGCTAGAACTATAGCAGACATTTTCTTGCTTCTCCTGTGTGCTCTAAAACAAATAGTGCCTTGGCCCTTGACTGCCTTCAGTGCTGCTACCAAAATACAGAGAATGGAGAAGAAGTCTGGTGTCTGGATGCAGATACATCTTAATTTGACCAGGATTGTCTCTTCTATTCATTATAAAGCCACATGTTTTACCTTTGAAATCCTGAGTGCATTCCAATTTATAGCTACACAAAAAGTTTTCCAGAAATTAATAGAAAAGTTACTCATAGCAATTTGCTCACGACACCACCCATCTATAAAGTATTTGCTCTTCTTTCTCTCCCTGTCATATTCTCATTAGACATTACAAGACCCCATTTCAGCCTAACCTGAGATTCTGCCATCCCCCGTGGGGCAACAAGGCTTTAGCACTGAAATCAGATGCAATAGAGGAGCCTTGTCTGTGCCATGCTGCAGTTTGATCTTTCAGGAAGAGGCAGGGATGGTTGCAACAGAGATGGGGATGGTTTGGATAACTTTCAGAAACGTATTTCACAGCTCTAAAAAATGCTGCTGCAAAGGTGTCCTGGGTTTATGCTGTGAAAATAATGACACTTTGCTCTACACACAGACTGGCTGTAGATTCTGTTGCTGCAAATGGTGCCACCAGTGGGTTGGGGATCTCTGCTTAGGGTTTCATGTGTCCCCACAGTTCCTGCGTGCACGTGGTCTCAGCCAAGCTCACCTGCTTACTCCTCTCCGCCTCACAACTACTACTGCAAGTGACTAGCATAAGCCAAACCACCTCACAACTACTAAAATAGTTACCCTGGGAGACTGCAAGTGACTAGCATAAGCCAAACCAAAAAAAAAAAAGGATCAAAATTCCCTGGCCCTCAGTAGTGGATTATACACTGCTTGGGCCTTTTCTTACTCATTAGTGCAAGCTCATGCCTAACTGGCCCTTGTGGCTCCTGCTTGCCCAAGCCACTGAGATTGCTCTGAGCTTCATTAACATCTTGCATTTTAAAAACTAAAGTCTTGAAGCCTTCCTTGTTCAGCTCCTCATAGGTGACATGAGTTCCCTGTAAGTCTCCAGCTACAAGAGTATCAGTCTTCACAATGGCAGCTGAAAACTTCTCTCCTCTCTGGATACAGATGCACATCAGTGATGCTGGCCAGCACTGTTTGCCTGGACTTCTGGCTGCAGGCATCTGCATTTACCTGTTTTCTCTCATCTGGCTCACAAGTGTTAATGCTTCCAGTTGATGCATTTGTTCTGTGTTTGCAGAGGGCAAGTGTGCCATCTGATAATGCTGTGTAGCAATATTCCTAGACTATGTGGGTGGGGTAAATTATGATTAAGATTATGATTAACAACAAGCAAATAGCCTTAATGTGTTAAAAACAACCTTAATGATTTTCATACTTAAGCCCTGTTTTCACATTACGTTTATGCACTAAAGTTTCAGCTGAATTTATATTATTTAGGCATCTGAAAAGTCTACACTTTAATGGGTTCAAATGACTAAGCTGAAAATGAAATTTCAGTAATTAAAGTGCATATAAGGAGAGGTGTTTCATTTAGGAGTTTGTTTGTTTGCTTTCATCTAAAGGCCTCCACTCTTTTCGTATCTATTCTATAAACAGGATAATATAAAATCATCTAGTTACAGAAGAAATGAAAAGTTGAATGATTCGTTACATTTATATGGCCTTTAAAATATGTTGCAGAATTGTATTTATTACTCAGAACACAGAAAAAAAACAAAACAAAACAAAAAAAAACACACCACAATAAAACATCTTATTGAGTAGACGATTATATGGTATTACAAAAATCTGCCTTCCAGTGGAATCCTTTGGCCTGCATATGTACAACGCTATAAATCTTGCTAAATATTTGTTTCAGAAATTATCCAGAAGGATGAACAGATTGATTTTCCAGACCTAAATCATTTCAACACCAAATAGTACTCTGGAGAAAAGTGTGTTTCTCTTCTTGCTTGCAGACACATTAAGATCACACACTGAGCTGCAGCAGTGCAGCTTTCTGGTCCTTTTACTGGTTTGATAGTGACAAGATGGAACAGACACAGCTTCAAGAGACTACATAAATAAAAGCAAATTTAAGGAACTAACTAATTAATTTCATTAATTCTGAACTTAGTAACAGACAATTTCTAGCCCGTGGATTGGCATGAATTTGAAAACCTGAAGAAGGACAAAACCAAAGGGAATCTAGGCGTTTTTCATAAAACAAAACAGCTTGCAAAACTTTTGGTTTTTTGCAGAATAAAACGTTTTCTTACATTTTTGCAAAAACTACATTTTTCTAAAAAACTTGTCATGTTGTTCAGGCCAGCATTTTGCGAAGGAAAATTTTTCAGCTATAAAAATTTTTCCTTGTAAGGTGTATACAAATACTCCTATTTAATGGTGTTGTGATTAATTCCTCAAAAGCGTTTTCTGCTCTGTTCGGAACTCGCTGTTTCAATAGTTTCTAAAAATGCTATAATATGTATTTCTTCAAATGAAAAGAATATTTTTTTTTTTCCAAATGCACTGGAAGGATATCCCAGGTGATATACCTTCCCATTAAAGGCAATACATACTTACGACTTAGGCACTTAATACCCTGCCTTTAATTTGCTGGTGAAAGCCTGAGGCCGGACTTTTCCCGCCTGTGCTGCAGGCTCCCGCCCAAAGTACCGTGCTTGCCAAAGACGATATTCACAGATCTTTAACAGCAGAGAGAAAAAAAAGAAACCCCACATTACATCAGAGCTCATTAAAAACTGAAAAGTAAGGAGTGGTTTTTCTCACTTCTGTCATTCATAACATGCATCAAATACAATTATGTATGTGTGCACTCATCAGTAACACTTTACAACTGCAGCTTTACCAGACTTCTAAGGCCTAGAAGTACTGGTTCAGTTTAGGCTGGTTTTATGTAGGTTGATCAATTGTAACCTTATTTTTAAAATATAGAGGCCTGATTCTTCTCCATCTCTGGCAAAGATCAGGAGTTATCTCCAGTATTGTCAAGTATGAATGTATTGTACAGCTGCTAAGAGACCAGACTTGGACACATTATCATGTCTACTAGATTAAATTCTCCTCCAAAGCTACATGAAAAGGTAGGGCTCAATCTGCATTTTCTGGAGCTTACCCTCCTTTTAATGCAGGCCTCCAGCTAGAGCACAAAGTAAAGGACACCAATGTCTGTTTATAGATGTTAAAATTTAGTACAAAGAAAGTTTAATGCAAAATATCTTCCTCATGGAAGAAAAAGAAACCTGTCACTTCAGCTGGCAAGTAATTTCTTTGTCTTCAAAAGTTTTTGGGATTTGGCTTGCTTTTTTTTTTCTTTTTTATGACAGGATCAGGTTAAGAGAATAACAGTAATAAATGCCTCTTTGCAAGTGCAGTATAGAACTGTGAAATTTACAGAAAAGAAAGAAATTTCCAAACACAGCCACATCCTCTATTATTTACACTCTAAGCCTCTTTGGATGGCAAATAAATAAGCCACTTGCATTTAATCCCTACTTCTGAAAAAGAATTGTATCATTTAGAAAGACTCTAAAAGCCATGTGGAAAGGTAGATTTTAAGCATTTAGGGGAAAAAAAAAAAAAAGTTCAACACCTATTTGTCAAAACTCTCATTTCCTATTAAATAAATGAAATTGAATTGTTGGTGTTACAGTGGTTTTAGTGGGTTTCTCCTCTTCTAAATGAACACAACCTGCTGGATCCAGCAAATTCATTAAAAACGGGCTTTTACAGGGTAGAGGGCTTTAGGAGCTCCACAAACCCATCAGACTTTATGAGTTTTCAGACTAGTTTCATTCACAGGGTGCGAGTAAATATCTCCCAGTTCCCAGAGAGCCTCCCTTCACAAATAAAAAGAACAGAGATAAGTTGAGAGACGTGCAAGGTAAGCATAAAATATAATTAAAACATACTTGCATTCTCAGTCTATTGGGGCTGTTAATCTTACTGATTATCAGTTCTTCCACCTATGAGTACTCACAGTGATCTACTCACAGAGGGTCTGAGCCTGAAATCACTCTACTTTTCAAGGATGTCAGCAAGCAAATATTCAGATGTAATTGCACATAGGTGGAATACTGGCAAATCTCCAGTATGAAGTGACAAAATGTGTCTACTTCAAACCTATTAAATTATTTGGATCATTTACATATATGTTAAGTTCATGCTGTATACACTCGCTAGATCAACACTCAGTCTAGATCCTTTCACATATTTGGTATCTGCAAGATATACATTGTGGCCAGAAAGTGAAAAGAAAAACCAGGTAAATTCTGTGTTACTGCACTAATATCTGACAGCTGACCATAATTTTCCACTTACATCCCAGTTCTCATAAGTGTTAAATATCAGTCCTGCTAGTGTTTTATGAACTTTACTGATAACAATTACAGATGGTACTAAAACCAAGCCTCTTGTTAGGTTCTTTACGTGCCTCTTCTTGTACATGTGGGCTGTACATCCATAGGAAAAGCATGCCAAGGTAAAAACTCTTTACCCAAAAAAAATGTAGAAAACAGGTACTTGAATATTCATATAAAGATGAGTTGAACATGTAGTACAAGATGCCCCTGAATGTCCCCCTCCCCCAGTTCTCTCTGACATTCCTGTACTACACCAGTTTGTTGTCCTACAACAGTTCTTTGTGCTATATCTCACCAGCCACCGCCAGGAAAGCTATCAGTGAATCCCTGCCCCAAATGCACGTACCATATGATGATGGTCTTGGCAAATGTTAAACCCTTCCACATGCTTCCCCCATCACCCCAAGCTGAAGTGTCCTAGGCTCTTTTTGCAGAGACCTGGAGCGAGTTGTTTGCTTCATATCCTCAGGGTGAGTCTCCTCCATCTTCCACAGTAACGTATCTGATCTAGGAAAAGTGTCTCAGTTCCAAATAAGAATTGGGAAAGGAGGAAACAATGAGTTTGCCCCTCGAGATTCTTATTTGCTATTTCAGATATTCAACTGCCAAATCCTAAAGCTGTTTATACACGCCTTAATGTACCAACCTTCAAGGGCAATCACAGTACACACATAGAAAAATGCACTTACATGGGAGTTTGTCTTGTAGTTAATATTAGATACAGTTTTCACCTGGTCTGTTTGGAGGAAGTAGACCCACTCTGAAGGGTTCTGTGCTGGTTAAACACTCTGCATCCCTGGCTGTTGTGTATCACCACACTTTGCTATCCAAGGCTGCCACTTGCACTTTTCATGCAACAATCTTCTGTTCACATGGGGATTGCTTTCCCCTGGTCCATTCACAGCCAGAAGACTGAGACACCTGTCCAATTACTTTGTCATCCTCACTTTCCTGGGATGGGAACTGGGTGCAGCTCAGGCACACACAGACAGAGCTCTGTGTGGTTTCAAGCAATGTCATCCCAAAACTGTTTCACTGTAAGTATGTTTAAGATTTCAGGAATACCTCAGTGGTTATTAACATCAAAAACTTGCAGATAAGAGAATGAATATAGGCACTAATCGAGTTAAATGCCAAACACACAGAGGAGGTCCACCCAGGCATTTCTGGGTATGTGGATTTATGCCTTCATATGCACCTAACAAGAAATGTTTTGCATTCCCAGTACTGAAAACCATACCCAGCTATTTGTTTGCACATATATGGTCATGGATCTCCTCACAGCATAAACATTTGTAATTGCAAGATGGGCCTTGGACAGTAGAAGTTTTTACAGTTCATGTCTTCTCTGTCCTAAGCTATTTAAGTTTTTAAAGTTCATGACTCTAATTTTGCAAATTTTAACTACTGTATGAATGATTTTACCACCGTAGCAAATGTTTCCAATATTTTTTTCAAACACAAAACCACTAAGCAGTCTTTCTATTTACTATGCTTTGCTTTAATACATAAATCAAAAGATAAAAACAAGCCTAATGTCAAAGAAAACTTTTGACACTTCATACATTAAATAAAAGCAGCCGATAAACAGTTTAGATGAAATTATGGCTTGAAACGTAGTTCCCAAGAGGCCTGTGGTTCATAAATTGTTTTTATACTGCCTCTGTCATTGTTGATTTGAGATATGCACAAGACACCCACAGTCATTACCAGTGCTACCATTACTTAACCTACCTCTGCTCTGACTGATATTTAGACACATGGAGACTACCAACCATCTATTTCTGTGAAAAATGCGTTGTTTGGTTGTCATCACATGTGTAGCATGTTGCCTTCTATTTGAAAACTTGACACATAAAAAAATTGGAAGAAAATTAGCCTTTAAGCTTTGACCATGCCTGAATCCCAGAAGCTTCTGTAGCTACTTTGCATATTCGAGGAGAGGGCATTTTCCAATTGGTACAAAAAGTATTTGATTGGGAATTGACCTAATCTCATTGACTCACAAATGTGAACCATTTCAAGCTCCTAAATTCTTTATTGCCCCATAGCTTTCATATCTCTTTGAAAGACATACTTCCTTTTTCTTTTATGCTTAATCTTTTTCTATAGCTAGATGTGACGACACAAATCACTCCTTCAAAGATTCTGGTCTGGTTATTGCCAGAATATTAATATTTACTTGGAAATTAATACGCCAGTGTTCACCTTAATTTTGAAAATGAGGAAGTTTCTGTAGAACTAACGAGTATGACCTACAGCAAGGTTCAGAGCAAGAACTTAATTTCTTATTCAGTTGTGGTGGAAGAAAGTGTTTTTCAAAGTACTTGAGATTATGTAATATTGCACCTTTCACATTAAGGTCTTGGTCCTTCAAAATTACACTCCCCATGAAAACATATTCCTCTCATAGGAACAGAATGGTTCATTGAGCTGTGCTCTCTGTTATTTCACCAATGAATACCTCAAAATAGAGTTAAAAGAGAGCCAAGAGTTAACTCAAGCATTCCCTGCAGAAATGTTCTAATAACAATGAATTATAAATAAAACATCCATGGTCAAAACTACCAAAATGATAAATTTATTAAGTGTACCACTTGGGGTTTTTATAGGTCAAGGTACCTTCTCTCTACAAAGCAAAGGTGGTAGGCTTCTCAAAGTGCCCTTAATCATTATGCTAACTATGTGACAGCACATTTGCTGAAAGCTATACAAATGGAGCATTGTACCTGAATAGCAACTATATGCTTTCAGCACAAACAAAACTAATAGATTTTAACAGAGACTTTATGCCCTCTCCAGCAACTAGTTTTTAAAGTGTATACATCCTTAGCACAAATCCTCATGATGAAGTACGTGCAAGCCGAGCTCTTAAAAACAGCATATATGAAAGAGAGTCTACATAGCCCAGCAGATTTCCTATTCACTGTGCTTTCAGTTCACTCCCCTAACACCTCCAGACAGAGATTTCACAGCAATGCACATTCATTTGAAGAAACAAGTGGCTCTATCTGAAACAAACCATAAATATATTCCCCCTCCTCTACGCACGACATTTGTTGCCATTGTTTTGTAGGGAGTGGTATAACCAGCTGATAGCACAACTTTTTTCCTCCCAGCAGTTTTTACTAGCAGGTGTCACTCACACTGCAGAAATACTGTAGAAGCTGACTGGCAGCTAGCAGGCTAGATTTGTAAATTGAGCCTTGGGCAACTGTGTGCATCCCATGCTGAGATCCAAACTGAGCAGTACAAACATCTACTGCACTCATGCAAAGGAGGAATTTTTCAGCAGGGAGATTCACACCATTAAATTGGGTACATAAGTATAACCTATGCAATTAGCTCAGAAAAAATTAACCAGAAGTGGAAAACATCTAACTTGTACTGTTTTTCAGGGAAGGCTGACATTGCCTCTTTTCTTTAAATTTTGTTTTATTTCATTACTTAAATATAATGGAAAGGCTACTGCTTTACTTCCAACACCATTAAAGCATATAATTCATTCCCCTTAAACCACAGACTTTTCCTTATTTTCTTTCTTTTTACATTCCTTTTGGCTTTGGGTTTGGTTTGGGGTTTGTTGTGTTCGGGTTTCTTTGGGTTTTGGTTTGTTTTTTGCTGGTTTTTTTTTTTGGTTTGGTTTTTTGTTTTGTTTTGGGTTTTTTTTGTTTGTCTGTCTGTGGTTTTTTTTTTGGGGGGGGGGCAGGGGTGCGGGTTAAGGCGTGGGTGTAAAATTAATTGTCCAGTGAAGAGTTCATCCTTTTATGGTATGAGGCATTGAGCTCACCTTTGGTCTGTGTCCAAAGAAAAAACGTACAAAGAAACATACTCCTGGAGGGCCATTAAACTAAAACCATTACCATTGATAGGTTGTTGATTTAGGTTCTGTCCGCTCTATTACCCTTATTAAAGTGGCTAACAACCTTTCCTGCATTAGATCCAACTCCTTTTTACTGAAATCCCTGCTGCCTTCAGCACATGGGATCAAACTCTACCTCACAAACCTTTGATCTTCTTAAAGCTTCCTTTGCTCTTCTCCCTCATAGCCAAGGGTCCTGGTTGGGCTAGG
>NW_008584959.1:0-17959 GCF_000691845.1 Merops nubicus
TTTTTAATGGTGAAGATCTAGACCAGCTCTGTTAAAAACAAGATGTTCCAACATGAGGCCCTGATCCTGACCTCAGTGAAGTCATCAGCAAAACTTTCTTACAGATTCATTACAGATAAGATTTGGGGTTTGTCTTGCTGCTGCTACTGGCCATCCTACTTCCTTCAACCCAGAACCTCCATTTCACAAAGCTGAGGAAGCAGAGTCACGAGGTATTTTCTATGACAAGAACAAAAAAATTATTTGAAGTCACCAGATTGAGCTATTAAAATACTGTTTGCACAGAAACAGTGCAGAGACATTACCAGTCCCCGAGTGGAAGCTGCAGATGAAGTAAAGTTTGTAATAACAGCAATCCATGCGTGGGCACGACTGAGAGAACACAAGAGCACTTGCCAAGGGTAGTTTGTCAAATATCAGGAACAACATACAAAGGTATCTTGATGCTGTAATATCATGGTGGCCTCACTGATGGCTTTACTCAAGAAATCCAGCCAACACTTTCTGCAAGCATAAGAAAGATGACAAACCCTTGCAGATATCCCTAATCAGGTCACTCGTGCTCTGCCACTGAAGAGCAAAAAGCAATCCTTAAGCTCTCCTAGGTTTTGAGAAGCCTAGCTAAGGCAGATGGAGCTCAGCACCTATGATCATACTGTTACAGTTGGGTTCCTTCTGTTTTCTTAAAAATACTGACAGTAAATTCAATATTTAGCTCCTGTTGATATCAAGTTCAACCATTTCATTGTTAGTTTTAAGCAGATCTTTCCCAAACGGAAAATCCATGGCAAAAAGGTAAAGAACCCATACTGTTAAGCACAAATAAACATTTTTCCCCCCCCATGCTTTTCTCTGTAATTCCCCACAACCCTGCAAACAGCAGTCCTTCTGAAGTTCACACGTTTACTTGCTTGTTTATTTTGTGGTATTTTCACACTGCTGCTGCTAGACAAGAAAGGTTTAAGGGTATTGTTGTGCAGTTAGCAAGACAGGACAAATTATAAAAGTCAGATGTGAATCTGTTCAGAGAGCAAGTAAGAGGGAGTCACATTTCAGCTGTAAAATATCCTCCCACAAAACAACACAGATACAAAAATAACAGGGGAAAACAGAGCTGAAGAGTGTTCATTACACAGCAAGAGGCCCAGAGTAAACTTCCACAATGTGGGAAAAAAATACTTGAGTTTCTGAGTTTTCATGTAAATGTATTTAAATTCACACTTAGCTGCTCTTCCTGTTGATATATGTCTTGTCCTCCACCACAAAGTCCTGTTAACCTTTTACTCTGTGCCTTGTTTTGATGAAACATGATTAACGTGTTCCAGTTCAAACTTCTTTTGCACATAAAGTGATGTTTCAAAGGCTTTAAATTTAAGGGAAAAGGCTCAGTTTAGGCAGCTTTGCCAACGGCAGTGTATGTGAGGAATTTAACAAAAAACAAATGCAAAACCAACAACACAAAACTTTATAATTTGTCCTGTTTTTTTAACAGATGCAGTTGTGGCCAGGATTTTTATAATTAGGCAATCATAGTATATAAAAAAAGTGATTTGTCCTTTCTCCAGCCAAAGCCAACACAGGGAGTCAAAAAGATTCATCTGATAATTAGTCTCGAGCTTAATATTTGGAATGGCAGTGGCAGAGTGGTTTGGAGTTCTTTTAGATATGGAACTTGATGAATCACAAACATATATTCTTCCATCATCATAGTGGTGGAGTTTCTCTTAGCAGTGTTAGGGTTGTCCCAAAACTGGGTTCTTTACCCGGTGTGCAAAATCCAATCCACACAGAGTTATTTGCTTTTATTCCAGTTCTGCACAGAAAAGGGGTGCCAGGTGATAGTGCTGCACCCTAGCACACCTTTGAGACATGAGCTGGGTCTTATATACAAAATAGTTCCAAAGGAGAAATTGCAGTAGAGCAAATGATTGGTTAGTCATTGTCACTCTTAACTTTACATATGAAGACAGGAATTTAGCATGCCCTTCTCTCCAGGCTCCTGCTATCTCTTAGGACCATCCAGCACTTACCCAGGTGACACCCCTCCTGCTCCCTGCTGATCTGGAGCCTTTGTTGACCCTTTTCCTTTTGACAATACCTTGGGTCTGTCCCAGGGGTGGGGTATTCACTTTGTAATTAGCTATGTGAAGGCGAGCATTTTTAGTAATCCTTATGTTATCTCTTCCTTTCACAAGACTCTGCCTCTTTTTAAGCTGAATGTCCCATTTCCCCTTATCTTAGGCCTTATCTTTCAAACCTCTGTCAGTCTTCCATCCTTACTTCTCCTGCATGGATACATTTCTGGAATTATTTAGTGGTTAGTGCTCAGGGCTACCAACCTGTGTTTCACATTCTGTGCGATTTCAGCACGTGCTCTCCATCTTCTTGGCAATATCAGTGGTTGGAATTCCTTCAGAAGGAAGGTAAGTTTGGCAGTAAGGGCACATCATCCACCCATTATTCTTTAAACTTGCAGAAATACAGGAATGACAGAATCCATAGAAGACAAATGTAATAATCCCCCACAACACGCTTCAAATAAGGCAGAGTACATAAAAAGGAACCAAAAATTTACACCACACGACATCCCTGGTGTAGCATTGCAGGATATTTATTCTTAGAACAATTAAATATCCTCAGAAGGATATCCTTCTTGCAGGATATTTATTCTTATTGCTAAGAAGACTGTGGGTGTTGCTCCTGCAGCCCTACTTGCATTAGGCAGAGCACTGAAAACTGCCAAGCTGAGCTCCCTGGTAGCACTGAACCTGGCTGGAGAAATGGCTCTCTGATGTAGCCATCTCAGGGTTTGGCTTGGGTAAAGCCATTCCTACCTCTGGGGATGACTTAAGACACTTCTTGGGGTTTAGTAACAAAAAGCAGATTGGATTAGTGGCCACTCCAGCTGCTTTTGAAAGCGTTTGTCAGGTATGGATAGGACAGATAAGGTTTGGGGGATCTTCCTGTAGAGATGTCAAACGTTACTGCCCTTCACTCTCTGAGCACCAGGCAAAGTCCCAGTGCTAATGGGACAGGATAGGGCCTTTCTGTGCATTAGGTTATGACTCCCCTTCATGTCGAGATAGGCATCTGAAGGGTCGAGTGACAGCCTGGGGCTGCAAGGAAGGAGGAAAGAAAGGATGCAGGCAGGCTGACTGACTGAAAGAAGCTGTTCCTCCAGACTGCAATCCACTCAGACATCGCTCAGACAGACAGCAAACATCTAAGGAGCTGACCTGACTGACTGACTGACTGACTGACAGCCCCTCTGGCTCTGCAGGAGCTAGAAGAAGCTGTTCCTCCAGGCTGCAATCCGCTCAGACAGACAGCAAACATCTAAGGGTGAGGAGGTGGCAAAAGACCTTGCACCCCTGCAATAAATTTGGACTTGTGCCCTCTGCCGAGTCTCACAAGGCTGCAGAAGCAGCAGGAGCAGATTTGTGTCCACAACCCTAGCTGCACGAATGCAAAACCTCACTGAAATGAACTCCTGACTCTGCACTGAAACAGGTAAGGAGTGGGGGCATCTGTTGTGCCAGTCCTGCTTGGAGATTTAAGAGCAGTAGCTTCCAGAAGAGAGGCACCTAAGATGGTGAATCCCTGTGGTTGTGGCCAGCAGATCACTCAAACTAGCCAGGGGTGATGGTCACACTGTGCCAGTTTAGGCTCTTGCCACTTTCACTTTCCTGTCCTGCCCCTCTGTTCAACCACAGAACCATTTAGGTTGGAAAAGACCTTTGAGATCAACACGTCCAACTGTAAAACGGAGGCTACCCACCGTTCCTTCTGACTCCTTTACCAAGCCTGCAGCCTAGCAGAAAGTCTCACATGCTTATCTCTCTGATGCTTCTACTGAATTTGGCATTTTAGTGCAAACCCACTTGTTTTATCAGCTGCTAAGGTGCTAACCTTTGCTCCAGAGCTCCTAAGTCATGAGTCCACGTTGCCCCCACCAGCTCTGCTGTGAAGATAGTAACTCCAGCAAAGGAGTGGAGTTGGAAGCTGAGGCAAAACCTCCTCACACCACTGCAAAAAAAAACTTGCCAGGCTTGCCAGTGCACTCTGCAACAGCATTTCTAACACACTTAACAGCCTGTGATCGATCTAAAGGAGGATTTCATATGTAATCTCTTCTTCAGAAGCCTTCTTCATGTACAGCTTCAGGAAACCATGGAAAATCCAATCAAAGCCTAAATCAGGCAGAAGATGGTATTTTGCAGTTAATTCACAGAAGTACAAATGAGTAGACAAAGTGCAAAGAGAGTACAGCCAAGACCCAACACGTTCCTTCGCCAAGGATTGCCCTCAGGCAGGTTTTAACTTAGATTAGTCCTGTACTGTAGACAGGGTTGAAAAGGTTCCTTTGTTTCCCTGACAAATGGAAGAGTCTTCTATAAATAACTCTGCAAGGTTCACACCTTCTGCCTAGGTGCCTTCCACTTTTAATGTCACAAAATACACAATCAGGTTACACATTGCCAGTTTGTTCACCTTCCCCCCTAAAACTGTCAGGAACAGGAAAAAAAAAGGTGGTATAAAGGATTCAAAACCTGGGGAAGAACTACTACACTCCTGCATTGTACATAAAACACTTCTCACACCCAGCAAAAGCTAACACATTAATTCCTGAAGATACTGAGGGTGCTGTAAACAGCTGCATTTGTAGATATACACGTGTGTATGTCTCAGCTCAGGAGAACATTAATTTTCCATGACCTGTGACCTGGAATAATAACAAAAACAAGCCTTTCCAGGTGAAAGGGACAGCTGCTTAGCTGCACCTCTGTCTTCTGTTGGAAAGGAACTCTGCAAACTTGCCTGTTGTTTCCGAGGCCAAAAAGACCATTAAGAAGGGGCTGGGAAACATGCTTAGAAGCCTTTTATCCTTTTTTCCCCTTTTCCTCCTCTATAATTATTCCTAAACCCTGGCTTAAGCCATCCTTCCAGCTGCCATTATCACTAGAAATGTGCCAGGTGCCACACTGGTAAAGGGCTCACTAGATGGTTGACATTTGTTCTTGCACTCTGCACCTGTATACACTGCTCTGGGCTGATTCTAGATGGGATCTTTATGGCATATCCTAACCTTAAGCAAATTTAGTTGGGGTGAATCTAGACATATTTCTAGGTATTTAACAGCAAAAAAAGAGTAGAATCCTTAAGGTTGGAAAAGATCTCCAAGATCATCAAGTCCAACTGTCAGCCCAACACTACCATGACCACTAAACCACCTCCTGAAGTACCACATCTACATGGTTTTTGAACCCCTCCAGGGATGGTGACTCCACCACCTCCCTGGGCAGCCTGTCTTGATGCCTCATTGCCTATTCAGAAAATAAATTCTTCCTAATATCCAATCTAAACCTCCCCTGGCACAATTTAAGCCCATTTCCTCTTGTTCCATTGCTAGTTACTTGGGATAAGAGACCAACTGCCCCTTCCCTAGAACCTCCTTTCAGAGAGCTGTAGAGAACAAGAAGGTCTCTCCTCAGCCTCTTCTCCAGACTAAACCACCCCAGGTCCCTCAGCCACTCCCGAGGGAGCTCCTAATAGAGCAGCTGTATCTGCCCTACTAGGTAGAGCTGGAACAGGTTTCAGCATCTCTTGGGCAGTGTATTTTTCATTATGACAAATTATTACTCTTTTATTGAACATTGAGGAAATTTGAGTATAGAATCAGAAAATACCTGGGCATGTCTCTATACAGGTATATATTTTCCAGGCTCCAATATATTTTCTGTAAGTTAATATTTTACAGAAGTAAAGTCAAATATGACCCACTTTTAAAGGGAAATGCAGCAGAATTGGCATCTCCAAGATGAAAGCATCAGCAAGTTGGGTATCTTTTAGTTTGCACCTGGCCTGCAGTAGAACTGGTAACCTCCTGTCAAAGTGATTTTCTTGGAAATTTCCATCACAGATTTGGTTTGGGAGGAAGATATCACCATTTTTTTTCCCCCCCAAAATTTACAGTGATGATTATCTCATATAAAAAACTTTTACAGGCATGTTATTAACTTGCCAAACCAAATATACAATGAAAACAGAAGGACAGCAATATTTCCTGTGCTTGCCAGTTACCCACTGATGAATAATAGAAGCAGATCTAAAGCAAATTATAAGCCATCTTAGATTAAAAACCACAAACATCAGGACAGCAGCAGAAACTGCAGCAAAGTTTGTTCCAGCATCAGTGAAGTCTCCTCAGTCACTGGCTGAGCTCTTGTCTATGGCTATGCTACATTTAGTGTCACTTGGTTAAGATTTAGATCTCAGTTATATCCAACTTCCATTTCTTTGCATATTGTTGCATTAGGAATATAGTGTGATAAAAAGCCACTGTAAGATAATTAAGTGCAAAGGTTATAAAAGAAAATCAATCAGGGACTAAAACTGTAGCTTTTTTCTGGTAAATCACACACTCATTTAGAATCTGACTTAATGTAATTATGAATAATGCATAGAAAACATTAAATCATGAAGCGTGAGAGTAAAATGCTTTTTAAAAAAACATGGAAAAACCCCACATGAGCCCTTAAGTGCCTGTCAATAGTAGGTGAAAATAAAAATGCTGCTGTCATCATTGACATATGGAGAATGGAAGTCTCATGAAGCCTGTGGTGAAACTGCATTAGAAACTGCATTAGAGATTTTAGGAATTACTGGTGAGGATTTTCCTCATTTAATATGTCAATAAAAATTACCAAATGAAGACAAAGAAAATGCAAGCCTAGTAAAATTAGGGACAACAGAAGGAAATCTAAAGTATAAGCAAATGAAGGTAAAATAGCAGCTAAACTTGGTATTAGATTGATAGGGGAGTGTTAATGGTGCAAAGAACAATTCAACAGTTAGCTACAATATTTGGTAAGGAGGAAAAGGATGTATTTACATCTGATCTAATTCACCAGCCCATAACAACAATGTCAATATTAAACCACATTAATTAGGCATAAATATTCTAAAAGGAAGGCAGAGAGAACCTTCACTCAATAATCCTGGAAGAGTTGGCTGAGGAGTTTTCTGTCATGCTGTTAATTATTGTCAAGAATTCTGGGCATACAATGGAAACCCCTCAATGCTGGACTCACATGACCTGGTTGACATCATCAGTTATAAAATGTAAAAGCTGAATTTCAGTCAATAAAAGTATATTGAGGCTCACAAACATATTTTTATGAATAAGACTTGGCAAGCTGAAGTCAGGTTGTACTCTGATGACTCACAAATATAGTTGGTTGTTGTAACATGTAGAGTGTTTAACATAGTCTGTCATGGATTTCAGACTAAAATAAAATAACATTATATAATATGACCAAGATACACAGAAATTACAAATGCTGTATGGCAAAGTAGCATCAATAGCATAGACAACTGTCCTTGGGTAATATTTTAATGAATAATCTTGAAAGTAATATAAAGCCACCAAGTGACTGCATTTGGAGGTGCTGAAAGCACAGATGAAGTGATAAATTCAGCACAGCATCATCTGGATTCCAGGATAAATTTGACTCTTTCAAAGAAAGTGGATCCTAAAAAGCCAAGTGCAATCTCATCTATCTAAGGGAAAAAAAACGTGCACTGTGCTTCTGGGAGAGTAACTAGTGGCTGAACTCACCCCACCAGCAGAGTGGAGAAGCAGCATGTACAGATGACTTCTGATGGGAATAACAACAGTAAAAGTTGAAAATGAGGGTATTTATTGCATTAGATTCACTGCTGCAAATGCAGAACAAGTGGAGGAATCTCTGCTTAGTGTGAATTGTGAAATTTGGTTTTGCTTAATCAAGAGGCAGAATGAAACCCTTCAGATTTGTGGTTGTTTGTCTGAATGCTGGGCACTTCTTGCCCAATTTTGAAGGAAATCACTGCACTACACCACTGTTGAAGTAGTGCAAAGTTGGGTCTTATTTGATTCATATCAGACAGCTTCTGGTACTAAGAAATAAAATTTCAGTATATGTCAGGGTTTTTTTTTTATGCTTTTGAGGGCTTTGAAGCCTGTTAAACTAAGTATTCTGGAGAGTGACAAATTTTAAGGGGCTTGTTAGCACTGGAGTGGCAGTGATGCTGATTGATGAGATTTAGACTGATTCCCCAAAGAGGTCAGACAATATCACTGTCTTCTCTGGGTATATATAAACCTGACCAGTGGCACCCACCCTTGTCAGAGCCTCCACCCAGCAACAAAACTGCTCTGGTGAGACCTGAGCCTGCTCCAGTTCCTCAGCCAGCAACAGTCCCAGCCCAGGCTGTGAGCACTGAGGTGCTGGAGCTGCTCCAAAGCCAGCCCAGAGCTCCCCAGCACCCTCTGCCAAGCACCCCTGGGGGCTCAGGGACCAGGTATCCTCACCCAAGGGAAGGGTGTCTTCTTGTTGTAAAGAGAGAGCTATTGTAAAGAGAGAGAAATATTATATGAGAAGGCTTTATCAAGCTTGAAGAGGCTGAGCTCGACCTCCTAGCTGGTTTTATTAGCTCTGCTGACCACAGCAAGGGCTACAAGAGCCACGATATTCACAGAACACAGTGTCTGTTGAAGGGACACAAGCACAACCTTGAGAGAGAAGAGCTGGGAACATGATAAAACACAAAAGGGTTTTCCCTCCTGGGCCCTTAATGTGGCTTCACCATCCCTTCAGCTGGGGCACAGCATGCTTCAAACAACCCCTGGCCACAGATAATGTGCACAAAGGAGGTGGGGATAATCAAAGGGGATGAGCCACAGGGTGATGGTTCCTGAGCAGAGACTCTGGGACACATTTCCCCTGGGGAGTGTCCATGTGATGACCATTGCTGCTGACCCTCAGAGCATTTTGCCACCCACACACAAGCCACGGTTTTGCAATTGAAAAGGCATGTTGAACAACAACAACAATGGGTGTTTGTTGGCTGGCCTAAAAAGAACACACTGAGCCTCCACCTTATTCTCTCATCCTAATTAAAAATGCTGAGATGATAGAGAATTTCCTCTTCATGCAAGTCCAAAAGGGGCAGGTATTTCCCACTCCCAGACAGGAGACACTGGAGCACCCAAGTATGTCAAGTGGTTGTGCTGTTGCCTTGAAATGTGCATTTCAGTTTCAGTGAACTTCCTTACACGATGACCCTTCATCCATTCACCTGATCTTAATGAAACTATTATAGGAGAAAGTAATCTCTGCCAATGATATTAATTTGGTATAGCTTTCTAAAACCTTAATGTCTTAGCTTTTGTTAGAGTGAGTCATAAAATTAAGGAATTGGGTAAAGTTAATTGCAGTAGACACGTGCTGCCTGGTGACAGCATGTCATGCCAAGAAGTTGTTTTTATAAAGTCGTGGTGTAATCTCTAACTTCTGCTTGTACCTTGAGGAACTACAGAGTTCCCCCAGGGAAAACCCTTGTGAGTGCAGCTAAAAAGATAAGCCATATAAGAAGAGATATCCTTAATGGTTAGCATTTTAAGAGAAGGTTTAAAATGGTTTTGTTCATGTATGAAATGACTTCCCTTCCATGCTCCTTTCATGGCAAAGCAGCAATGAGAAAAACAAGTGCCTGAAATGTATTTTTTTGTTACCAACATATAAGAGAATACTGTATATAAAGCCAAATAACCTAAAAAACTTCCTTTGGTGTTTGGGTTTCCCTGTTCTTCATATTTGCCTCCAGCTCAAATCCTAACTGTAGCTGTGGCTTTCACAGACTGACCAACCACCCCACCACGGACACAAGAGCCTTCCCTCCTGTCTGCATTTCACTTAAACTATTGCTCTGTCCTCTTCATCTACCTGAGATTTGGGGCCAACACTTTTTCCTTGCAGCATTGTCCTTCCAGGTCTGGCTTTGTAAACTGGTGGGGTTTTTTTACCCCAGTGTTCCTTTGCAAGCTAGTAACCCATGTCTGCTGGCTCAGCTTCCTAGTTTTTTCTCTTGCTTTTTCATGTAGTATTGCCTGACCAGTGGCACTCACTCTTTTCCTGATCAATTCAAAGTAGAAATTATTAATCTATAATTCTATTTGTAAAGAGTAAAGTGATTTTTTTCCCCCCCTGTGAGTATGTATGCTTGTGTGACTCTTCAATTGTCTCTGTACCTGCACTGCATTTTCCCCTGAAGAAACTTCACCACAAAGAAAGGGACTGGCAGGCTTGAGCTGGTGGCTGGCAGAGAGATCCACACAGCTCACTCCACCAGGACAGACATTTGGGAAGTGGACCAGAGCAAAGAGAGGCCCCAGGGGCAGCACGAGTAGGAGGGAAAGGGGAAGTGAGCAATGGCAAAGACTTTAAACTATTTAAAAAGGGTGTAGCCACACAGCCCACACTCAGAGTAGAGGCACTGCTCTTCTTTGCCAATCAGCTGAGGAGTAAATGAGGACTTAGATGAAGTACAGTAAGTGTAGATCTAGCAGGTAACTTCTGTTCCTCAGGAAATGACCTAATTAAGGTTTTTTCACCTTAAAAAGGAACAAAAATTGAAAATTTCAGATCTCCTGCCAGCTGGCATTTTGGGCAGAGAAAAAAGGTTTGTCTGAAGTCAGCTAGAATGATTAATTTTTTAAAAAAGTTTCTCTTTTTCCTTCAACAACCTCATGCTTTTGGTGTGCAATTCAGGCTGCAATGTGAAACACCTTTCTGAATTAAATGGAATTACAAAATAAGAAATTTAGGCAGGCTGTTTGGAGGTGGTTGGCAAGTTTAGACTTCACTTTGCCATGGCTGGTACAGGACACAAGATGTGGAGGTAAAAGAGATTATATGCTGTGGTCATGGCTTTCTAATTTGAAAGCCAGCAGAGTCAGACTCAGTCTCACACACTCCTTTTCCTTCCTCCATTTCCCCTCTTTCCCAAACAGCAAAAATATAATTATCCATTCTATTCTAGTTCCTAGCAGGGAGGGTGGTTCTCTCTCTCCTTGGCACTGTGCCATCTGGAAGCTGCTGGAGTGGCATGCTCTGATTTTGGCCTCCCCTTTGCCCCCCATCTATTCTCAAGCTGAGGACTGTTTTCCTACAAATAATAAAAGAACAATCATGCCTTGAGCACTAAATTCAGTGACTCCTGGTATAATTCAGATCAGAATTAATTCCCCTCTGCTTCAAATGATAATGCAGCGATTGAGAAGTTGAATAAGGTGGCAGAATAAAAGGAGCATTTCTTACATTCAGCAGAAAGACTTAAAGGAAAATAATGAACAAAATTAGATGGTCTTTGTTTCTCTGTTGACAGCCCTTTGCCTCACCATTCCCAAGGAAGCAGCTCTGATACTTTCAGAGTAGATAGTAGCAGATGATTGAAATTACCCCCAAAATGGAGTTGAAAGAAGGCAATGTGTGGCTATGTCTATGCTAGCAAGTAGTGAGTCCTGAGAGGAGTGGATTTGGTAGACTGGAACTTTTTGGCTTATGGACTGGTCTCTCCTTAGCACTTTGAGTGAAGTAGCTGCATCCACAGAAAACATTTTCTAGTTCAATGACAATCTAAACCCAATCTTTGATATGAACCCAGCGTGCAGTGAGCAAGCACACTTCTGATCCAGGGTTAAATCCTGTGGATTGCCTCTGCAGGTCCAGCTCATGGCATCTGAGGGACATTTTGTCACCCCTCAGGTGATGCTGCACATGGCTGAGGTCACTCACAGCCCAGGCTTTTGGGTTTTTCCTCCAGTAATTGAGGCTTAAGTTGGCTTCAGCTACCTGTAGAACTATTCCATGAGAAGACATCCACATGATGGCTCCTAAGGTAAATAGAAACCCCCAGAAGTTATTTTTATTGCTGATTTTATTCAGTGAGCACTAAGGTTGAAAGAATTATTAAACCAAGTAAAACTCATAGATCTAACATGTCATTTGGACAGTTTCATTTTCCCCTAAACATTCCAGACACACAGAATGAAAGGAACATATTTTGATCATGCCATTAGTAACCAAATATCTTTTGAGTAGTATTTATCTTTTGCTTTTCTCCTGCTCTTCAATTTTTTTTTTGCCAATCATGATAATTTATAGTCACAGAGAGTCTAAACAGGGTATTTTATAGGAATACTGCAAATTCTTTTCATTATAACCCAAATAACAAAATTCTGTTTTGGAAATATTACTTCTCACACCTTTTTTTGCATGCAATAAAAGCAGTTAAAGAAATTCCTTTCTATTCAATCAGCCTGTGGAGGGATAGATGAATTGTATCTCCTTTGACTACTGTGACTGTTAAATTCTAGCAAGCTAGACTCAGGCTTTCTGTGACCACTTAGTTGTTTCTCATGCACTGAAACACCTTTTACAGTGAAAAATTGCACCATTGATTCAAAGACTGAATTTGTTTAAATAACGAGGAAAATTTTATTTAGTCTTTTTGCTTTGCAAAAGTGGCAAAAGAAATCTGTTTACAGGATGACAGAGGTGATTCTAACCTCTCAAATTGATTTTATTCCCTAGTGAACAATGGAAAACTCTGCTGTCATCATCCCAAGGCATTTTATTATTAATGTGTGACTTTGCACTACGTAGTGCTTTATTTATGTCATTAAAAACCTGGGAAGAATACTCTTTGTGAGCCAGGAAAATACTGATTGCTAAGTGAGAACCTACTGTTTAGCCCATTTTCATCTTCTGTCTCCAAGAGTAATTACTTAAATATGTTGAAAAGCAGGAGACAACCCAGTTGAATACAACAATAATGTGTCACGACTCCCTTTTAAGAAAGAAGATGAGAAAAATTGAGTATTCAGATGTGCTTGCAAGTTCCTCTGCCTTAAGCACGTTGCCATTTGACTCAAATTATTAACATGTAACTGAACAGGAATGATTTGTAAGTACAGTGTTTCAGATATTTTAACAACACAGCTTGCATAGGTCATGGGAAATTTTGTAGCTTCTCTGTTGACGTGAGAAACAAAAATCTAGTTGGTTTTTTTTTTCTTTTTTAGAGGCTTTTAGTGTGACTTCACCTCAGGTGAACAAATGAAGTATATTCATGATCACATCATGAAAACTGAAATCACAAATCCTCTTGACAATGCATTTTCACATCCCTAGCCTTCTCCACATTGAAGTTCTCTAATTATTGCCCCAATGATTTTTTTTTTTCCCCTTTTTCTTTATATTGCCTAAAATAAAACCCACCTTGACAGTGAATCTTAGTGAAAAGAGAGTGGAATGCAATGTACTGCTTTTAATTTACTGGTTTTAATCCATACTTTCAGTTGTTCACCTACACTTCTGTGTACATATACTGCAACCAGAGCCTGCCTCACATCCAGGTGACACAAGCCTCCTTGTTTTTGACCACCTCCAAGTTCAAGCTGTGTCCTCCACACAGACTGAGCCATGTACTCCAGGGTATAGTTTGATACAGGGTCATGCTACATGTAGAGCTTTTGCACGTGACTAAGACTGCAAAACTGAAACTGCTCTGGGGAAATGAGTTCAAATGGTGCTTACACATTAAGAATCAGTTTATTAGTCCTTTGTGACTCAGTTTCATCAAGTAAGGGCAACATCTCCAGGAGTTCCTCTGGTAGAGGGCCCTCCAGAATATGGATGATTATGCAACTGCAATTTAAAGAAATGTACAACAAGAGTGACTGATTTAAGGTAGAAGTCTCTTTTTTGTTAGAAAAATGAAAGTGTGAGAGTGTGTAAGCTTCACTTTTTTGTATGAGGAAAGTGAGAAGAATTTTACTTGTCCCTAAGTCTTGTGGTGTGTGAACAAATGGTCCCTGGTGCTGAGTTTGGACCTTCTTGCTTTCCTTCCTCTCTTCTTCTACTTCTCTCTCTCTTTCATTATGTGCAGGCTCCATAGTTATATGAAAAACTTGCTATGATTCTTATGAAGTCTTCAGTTCAATAGAAAGAGGCTCTTAATCGAAAAGCCTTTGGGTAATACCAGCAAAGAATAAAAGACTGTTGTTAATCCTGGGCTGGGAGTGGTAGATGACTGCTTCTATGAGGAACAAATTCAGTTCTAGAGAGCTATTAACTTGATATTCTCACCCAAAGCAGGCTCATCAAGAGCTGCCAGCTCTCTCTAGCTTCACAGGATGAGCAATATTATCCTGCTCGGAAGGAGAACTGCATCCCATCCAAAACCCATCAAAGCCACTGGGGTCCCCAAGTTGCTAAGGAGAGCATCCCATTGATTTAGAAGAGCTGGAGACTGCCTGCTGCCATCTACTCCTCTTCATGACCTGTCCTGAGGCAAGGCTGGGCAAACCACACTCTTTAACCACTGCAGCTTCAGACCTGACCTTCTGCTTCATCCAGAGTGCCTGCAAGCCAGAGGGTTGCCTGGGCCACCTTCCAGCCACCATGGGCTTGGTACAGATAAGCTTGGTACCTACTTGGGACCAGTTCTTAGTGCCTCACTGTGTCAAAGCTTCCTTCAGAACTGCTTTTTTCTTGATTAAGCACAGAATGAGTTGTTCTTCCTTCTGTCCTTGTGTGGTGTCTTCCATTCATCTGGCAGGCTGCAGGGCATTTCAAGAGCTTTGCTTGATCTGCAGAAGACAGTGAAGCTCAGAGAGCTACTGGTTCATGGCAGATGCCAAGGACCACTTGGGGCAGTGTTATCCTGGGAGACAACACCACGAGAGAAATTTTAAGGACTAAATTCCTAATACTGGGTGAAAATAAAACGTGTGCAACATTTTTGTGCACAGATGATGAATTTTGAGCACGTAAATGTGGGTTTAGAATGCAGAGCTGCTCTAATTAAAAAACCCCCACTGCATTTACGATCCAAATGAATGATTTTCTCACTCTGTAAGGGCTACTGAAGATCCCTAAGAGCTACAGGAAATCTGAATCTCTGCCAGAAATTTGAATCGAATATTGAACCTCTGCCAAAAAGACATAATGATGGCCAGAATTTTAAAATCATTTTTAATGTCAAGCCATTTGAGTACCCACGTGGAGCTCACACTTAAATATCTGTGAAAATATTATTTTGAAATAGCTCTGGGGAATTTCCAAATGTGGATAAGCCATAAATATTGGCAGAACGTTGGCCTTCATCTTGTTCTAAAAACCTATCAAAGCCAAAATATTATTTCCTGTACTAATTAGTAGCTTTTGGATAACATTCCCAGGACCCAGGCCTGAAAAACAGCAAGCTGGATGGCCTGTTAAGTTTTTTCTTACTCCTACATTGAATTAATAACCATTTTTTCATTAACAGAGGAAACTGCTGACCCAGTGGATGTAGATGAATGAGTTAACACTGATTTCCAAAGGACTGAATTTATTAGGGAAGACAATTAGATATGAGTTTTCAGAGTCTGTATTGGGTTTGCAAGGCAGAGTTTTGGTAGCAGGGGTGCTACAGGAGTGGCTCCTGTCAGAAGCTGCTGGAAGCTGCTCTGGTGTCCAGTAGAACCAATGTCATCTGGCTCCATGGTGGACCCACTGCTGGCCAAGGCTGAACCCATCAGTGATGATGGCAGCATGTCTCTGATAACATATTTAAGAAGGGGGGAAAAAAAAAAACCACCTCAAAACTGTGCAAGAGCAGCAGCAGTGAGAAGAGAGGGGAGTGAGAGTATGTGAGAGAAACACATTTCTGGTGGGACTTGACCCCCCCTGGAGTACTGCATCCAGTTCTGGAGCCCCCAGGACAAGAGGGACGTGGACCTGCTGGAGCGTGTCCAGAGAAGGGCCACCAGAATGATCCGAGGGCTGGAGCAGCTCTGCTGTGAGGACAGACTGAGAGAGTTGGGGCTGTTCAGTCTGGAGAAGAGAAGGCTCCGAGGGGACCTTATTGTGGCCTTCCAGTATCTTAGGGGGGCTACAAGAAAGCTGGGGAGGGACTTTTTAGGATCTCAAGTAACAACAGAACTAGAGGGAATGGGGCAAAGCTGGCAGTGGGCAGATTCAGGCTGGATGTGAGGAAGAAGTTCTTCCCCATGAGAGTGGTGAGACCCTGGAATGGGTTGCCCAGGGAGGTGGGTGAGGGCCCATCCCTGGGGGTCTTTAAGGCCAGGCTGGATGAGGCTCTGGGCAGCCTGATCTAGTGGGAGGTGTCCCTGCTCATGGCAGAGGGGTTGGAACTGGGGGATCCTTGTGGTCCCTTCCAGCCCTGACAGATTCTGATCTGTTTTAGCAGAGGACTTTAGAGCCCTAATGGCTCACTGGTTGGACTTGATGATCTTGGAGGTCCCTTCCAACCTAAAGGATTCTATGATTCTATGACTTGTGACCCTGTGGGGGACCCACAGAGGAGCAGACTGTTCCTGAAGGAGTACAGGTCGCATGCAAAGGAAGCAGCTGGATGCAGGAACACCAGAGGTTATTCATGCACAACAAACAGATTCTTTAAGATTGCTGGTGATAAATACACTAAGCTGCAGACTATCTACAGGGCTCTAAAATGCAATTGCAATTACAAGAAGAAATCCTGGGGAAAACACACACACACACACACACACACTTGGAATAACTGAGGCCACAAATCTGACCAAGAGTTGTCCCTTCTGAGGAGTGATGAGGAGAACAAACCTGTCACTCTGTCCCTATGACTTGGTGCCCAGTTCTTGCCCCACACCTTGGGTCCTGAGAGGGATGACAGTGATACCTCTGTTCAGTACTGTTGTGCAAAGGGTGGGGATGGGGCTGTGGTCAGACAACTGATCCTGCTACTGCAGGGAGCAGACAACTGCCATGAGCTAGGGGGGAGAACGGGGTCAGCAGCCTTCACTGCTCCCCACATTTCCCCACCAATGGATCCTCACCCAGCCTCCCACCTCTGCAGCCTTCAGCTTTGCAAGTGTCACTTTTTTTGTGCTTTCTGCATCTGACACTTCAGGGGAGGAGGTGAAGAACTTGGGAGTCAAGCTGAGCCCAGGAATAAGGGAGGAGTGGGGGGAACGTCTTTTAAGGTTTATTCCTTATAACTCTGCTTTGATTTGGCTGGTAATAAGTTAATTTCCCCAAGCTGAGTGCTTTGCCCACGATGGTAACTGGTGAGTGATCTCCCTGCCCTTATCTCAACCCGTGAGCCTCCTGGGGTGTTTTTTGTCTCCCCTGTCCAGCTGAGGAGTTGAGTGGCTTTGGAGGGCACCCGGTGACCAGCCCGAGTCAACCCACCACAGAGTTTTATTTGCTTTTCAGACAGGATGTATGGATTCTAGTAACATCAGCTATAAAAAAACCCACATCTTCCTTTTGCCTTTTTTTCTTTTTTTTAAGGTTCTTAGCCATGAAGATTTGCCATGTAAATTAGCTGCACATAAAGAGTACTTCTGGCAGTAGGTAATGTTTGATTTCCAAAGGGCCTTTTTGGGACGTTTATAAGCCCTGTCCTAAGGACCACCTGTGGCAGCCTGTTACACACAGCACTCCAGATTTATAAGGAACATATTCAAAATTATTTTTTCTTGTCACTGATCACCCCTGTTGTCCTCCTTCCTCATTACAAATGCAAAAGCAGGACCTTGTACAATATCATGCTTTAATAGGCAAACCTCTAAAATTAAGCTAGTTTGCACGGTTTTATTTCACACATACAAGCTCACCAGAGAAACCCCAAACAACTCTTTACTTTTTCACCATCCCAGCTTCTTCTTTTAAGAAATAAAAGCTCCAGCACTGTGTTCCAGGCATGTGTGTGCGTTCCTAATTCCTCATTAAACCCCCCCTGAACCCTCACCGCTGCCTCTTCTACCCCAAACCAGGACAACTGCCCGGAGGAGCTCTGCAAACGCTGGCTGACCCAACTCTCTTTTAACAGGCAGAGCCTCTGCCGGCTGGAAACTAGCGATAGAACAGGAGGGAGCGGCCTCAAGCTGCACCAGGGCGGGTTTAGGCTGGACATTAGGCAGAACTTTCCCACTGAAGGGGCTGTCAGGCGCTGGAGCAGGCTGCCCAGCGAGGCGGCTGAGCCGCCACCCCCTCTGGATGCGTTTCTAAGCCGTGTGGAGGCGGTGCTCGGGGACGCGGCTCAGAGGGGGACGGGGACAGTGCTCAGAGGCGCCGGTGGGACGCTG
>NW_008584960.1:0-34361 GCF_000691845.1 Merops nubicus
CCACAGCATACCTGGGGATCTTTAGAAGAGCATATAGCAAAAAACACTACAAGCAAAGGCATCTAGTGAATAGAAAGCCAGTTCTGGAAACAGGTTGGAAGCAGCCCAAGGATGAGAAGGCATGACCATGGCAACACTTGGTCTAGGCACTTCAGCAGTGTGATTTGCAAGTGGGGACAGCTTCTCCTGGGACTGAGGCACTCATTCCTGTCCCCTCCCTTTGCTCCAAGCTCCCTGCTGCTGCTGAGCTCAGCTGCTGCAGCTCATAGGTCTCTCACCAAGGTAAAGGATCTCTGCTTTACTCACTCTCAGTACACCAGATGATGATGAATAGCATTTCAGCAGTTGCCACACAAGTAACTGAGTCACCCCAGCAAGTCAGACAGCTACGGGGTAGAATTCACAACAGTCACCAAACGTTAAGAGTCCCTGCTTGCAAATAGGGTACACAAGATCCCTCACAGTTGGTGAGAGCCAGAAGTGCACGCTGCTGAATGATAGGAGTCTATAAACCAAAAACGTAAGGGAATGAGCAGTTCTTATGCCACAACTGAGCTGTCCCTTGAAGCCAAGTTCGGAGCTGAGGATTCAGCTGAGGCCTCAGAAGGCCTGGGGATTTTGCCAGCACCAGACCACAGCCAGATCTAGCTCTGAGGAAAAGCAGCCAAAGCAGTTGTTGACACTGTTTAGCTGGGTGCCCCTGAGCAGCTCAGGTCACCCAGCTTGCAGCCGGGAAGAGGATTTGGACTGGGGATCTGTTGCTACATCTTACAGAGCAAGAGCCTCCAGAGCCATTCATTTCCACTTGTGTAAACCCAGCAGCACCACAGTTAGCCAGCACAGAGGGACAGGTCATGGAAAAGGTAAATAGTCTCTAGCTCTGTGAGTTTTCAGTGTGCTGTAGCCAAACATAAGCTTCATAGAATGAATGCTACTCTCAAGGAGAGCTGGAGTTAGCAAGGAAGGAACAGGTTCATGGTGCCACCCATTGAAAGAAAAAGCCCACAGGAGTGTCCAGAATTGAGGCTGCTGGATAGCTTCAGTCATTACACAACTGATCAACTGCTTCTCGGTGATCTCTTCAAGTATCCACTTTCAGGCTGGAAGAAGCATTAGACTGAACTTCATAAGGAGTGGAGAACACAGGGAAGAGAGAAAAAAAAAAAAAAGAATTAAGATATAGAAAGGAACAAGAGACTTATCTGTTGCTTTTCACAGTGCACAAAGGCAAATTCTGATTGATCTCTCATGAAAGCCAAACACGTGTCAATGGGTACACCAGCCTATGTATATAAAACTGAACACTCAGGTCTGCTCCACAGAGCTGTGCTGATGTGTCCCTTCCAGAGCACCAACATGCAGCATCTGTCACCACGACCTGCCTGTTTCACACAAGCTGCTTTACTGGGTGTGATTTTAGGGACTTAAACAAAGGCATTTGTCAAGCAGAGGCATCAAAACAGTGGGGAGCAAGGTATACTCAGACAGAAGCAATTTCATGGCTATCAGGCTATCCAGGTACACTGATTTTTTCTTTTGTTTTTTTCCCCTGGCTTTCTCTGTGGAGAGTACCATGTTCCCAGAAGAACTTTTCAAGAGGCAGCTAGAAAAGTTCAATGCCTGGCAGAATTATGTCCCAGAAACAGAGCTTCCTAACCCACAACTGGAAATTTTAGCTGCTTCCAGGAACAAAGCTAATTCTTAGATATTGGTTTTAAACAGTACTGCTAATCACATCCTATCTTGAAGCTAACAGAGGCCTTTCTGGTGAAATAGTTTTCTGTGTTTTTATTGGTTTCTTGTATTGTTGATTATAAAACCAAGGAATGCTACATAACAAACCTTTCGAGGTTACAGATAATTCAGAAGTTCACTTTGATGCCTACACCCACGACAAGCTCTTGACTTTTTTTCTTGTCAAGAGAGCTGAAGTTGGATTTAAGTTGACACAGAGGCCAAAGCCAACTTTTGGCTGGCTACTCTAATTGCTGTGCTAAGAACCAGCATGTATTTAACATGCAGTAAAAAAAACCTGGCCAAATCATGTTTCCTTTAACGAGTGTGACAGCAGTGAGGTAAAGCAACTCATTTTTGGCCACTGTCTTTAAAGCTTGTGGCAAGTGTCAGGGGAAAAATGGATTCAGTTTACTGTATTTGATTATGCTGGTGGTCAAGCACAATCTTATCATCTAAAGACCCTTTGTCCCTCAACAGGAGAGAGGTGAGCACTTTCAGAGGAGATTTCATGCTACATTATGATGGAGCTCATCTTGGAGCACCGACCTCTCTGCATAAATCAGTTTAAACTAGCTCCTGACTTCAGGTTTGCTAAACCCAGGTAAAGTGAATATCACAGTGTGTTTTCAGACTCCTAGTATAGACCATACTTTGCTGGAAAGTTAACAGCCACAATCACCTGAATTGGCAGGATGACCTCAGATCATGGTCACAACTGCTGGACATCTCAGTCCTGCTATATTTTAAGGAAAGTTTCTCATGAGTAAACAGATTAAGAGAATTTAAATAAAAGCTTAGCGAGTTATATATTCTAGTGGCTATAAATTAAAAACTTGTAAATCATGCTTGTGGTTTTTTTTTTTTTGGATGTGTGGTGCTTTTTTTTTTTTTTTTTTTTTTTTTTTTTTTGTGGTTCATACAATCCTCTATAAGTCACTTAAAATTTCTTCTAATTTAAAGTGTACACAAGTTCCACTTGATTACCCTTGTTGCTCTTCATTAAAATGAAATGCTACTCAAAGTGTGAGCATTTTCAGTGTAGCTAAAAAAAAAAATTGGGGTAGCAATTCCTGAGGAAAATATTCATCTGACACAACTAAAAGCACTGCACAGATGAAGCACGCATATATTCTAGGGACAGATGTTCCCTGTACTACAGAGTATGCTGTGAGGCTGTAGTTAGCTAAGGATAACAGGCGTTATTTTTGCTATTTCAGGAGAAAACAATGAATACTTCACAAGCAGACAGTTTGGAAACGTGCCTGAGTGACACACAAGGAGACCAACTGAAGTCCCAGCAGAGAGGAAAAATTAAATGCAAACAGATGGACTACTTCTGCATTTTCAAGTAGTGAAATCCAAACGTGAAAGAAACCTGGCTGGCTACAGATGACAAGGACTGTCTCAGTTCAATCTTCAAGCTATAATAGCAGGCTCTTGATTTATTTTTTTTTTTTTCTCCCCTCTTTCCATCAAATTAATCTTCTTCAGGAAGCTGGCATTTCAGTGGGTTTGAAGCAGTCAAATAACCTTCCCTCTCCTGGGGCTTCAGTTTCAAATCAAAATTCAACGTGCCACTCACTAGACTTGTTGCCCCCAGTCTATGCCAGAAAAGCCAAGCTGATCTGTGCAGTTTGTTATTTAGGTGTGCCAATATCGTCTGTTTGCAAAAGGTCAGGGGAGAAGAAAAAGTTTTCATAGGTCAGCCTTGAAGTGTATCTCTGGGAGATCATGCAGATACTTAACCCTTTTCAACATTGTCAGCTTCTAGCGTAAGTTGATGATCTGCTACTTTTCTGACTGCTACATGTGGATAAACTACTAAAAGTCTTTAACTGAAAACAAAAGAAAATGAGCAAGAATACCCATCAAGTTCACTCTCACTTGCCAATGTCCCCCACCATAGACACCTCAATTATTTCTAATCTACCAATAGCATGGTGAACCATGTAAAATGGGTCATTGCACTGGGCAACAGTAAAAGTGTAGATAAAAATAAGTGATTAACTTCTTAAAAAAAAAAAAAAAATCAGAATAATGTCGTGGGGTTTAGTTTTTTTTTTAGTGGGAAAAGTTCTGAGGAATCTAAAGCATCTTTCTATTTGCTACATGAGATGAGTAAGAACGTAAAAAAAAGTTAGGAAAGAAAAAACTTTTCATTGTTTTAATATGTAATATTTTGAAACTACTTATCACTTAGTATCCCCATAGCAGCTTCCTTTTAGAGAACAAATAGTCTTAGCCACTCTCAAATAGATTGCAACCCTCCTGTTAAATTTTTAGTTCTCTTAAAAATGCAAAGCATTGTGAATTTTGAGACAGAACAATTTTTTTCTTCTCTTCCATCTTCCAAAACTATTACTAAATTAAAACCTACAGTTATCTCCACAAAAACCTCTCTCAGAAAGTCAGGTGAGCAATGCAGGAACGGAAGAACATTCAGCAGAGGCAGTAACATTTTACAGTTGTGACAGAACTCCAAGTTAAACTGGGGCTATCTGAATCCCATCAAGCACCTTGGAGCTTACTGTCTTTTCAGCAAGATAATTTAATTCTTAAGGTCATCTGTTTCAATGTTTCATCTGAAGTTTATAATCTATTTATACAGGCCCTGTTGCCATTATGGAGTATTAATACAAGCCTAAAAAGGAGAAGGATTCGTATTTGTTTACCTAAAATGTAGTTGTTCATTATTTAGATCTGTTTTCAACAATACATGTGGTTCTGTGCTGTCTCCTTTGGCTTGGATTATGTAACCAGAAGTCTCTACACAGATTCTTTCCCTCATAACCACTAAAAAGCTGATTCCCAGCTGCTGGAATAACGCAGAGGATCAGCAAACCATCAGCGAGCAGGCTGAGGGCAGCTCACAGTCTCTGGAGAGAAAGCTGTTAAAGAACCTTTTTCTATGCACTGTGGTTTGCAATGACCAGTGTCAAAAACAATTAGGGATCCCATTTACTTTCCTCACTCTAGCTCTATGTTTATCTAATGGCTACTGGAAGAAATTTGTAATTGAGCTGGAACAGAAATCTATGATGTATGACCTATGCAGGAGACTAATCTGTGGCTTAGGTTCCCTCGTTCCACAACGAGTACATACAAGTTCATCACCTTTAAGAAAAAGGAAGTGAGCTGGTTTGGAAGCTGAAGGGGAGCTGCTCAGCTGAGCTTCTTATCTTCCTTAGTATGTAGACCAAATACATTTCACCAAAATGTCTTTTTTTTTTTTTTTCTTTTTTACAGTGATTTTGCACAATACATTGAGTGAAGCTGAACTCCTTCCAAGAAAATAAGTATATTGTTATATCAAGGAACAAAAAGAAAAAAAAATCTGGAACCTATTTTCAACCCTACAGGCACATAGCTAAACTGTCAAGTATAAAATACATAAAACATGAGGCAGAACAGAAATAAAATAGAAGATGCTGTTAGTAATCAAGGTTTATCTCCCTAAAAATGCAAAATCTACAACAGAACCTGAACTGTTACAGTAGTGTAATTATTTTCATTGTGAAGTGAACCCCAAATCTAATAATTGCATTGTAATTCTTGCCAATAAAGTTTAGATTGGATCACTAATGATTAGACCCATTAAAGACAAAACTGAAGTATTATAAATGAGGAAAATGCAACAGCAAAGTCACATACATGGTCTTTCTGACCAAAGAGCTCTGTAGGATCACACTGCAGCTCTACCCAGATGGATTTATCAGTTTCAGAGTAGTAGACTTCATCCTTCAGTCACATCAATAAAATCACAATCTACCATCATCCACAAGTTTCCAGCACTTTGAAAATCTAGAAATACTGGAAAAACTAAAAAGTACCAAAAATGAAAAAATACATGATACATCTGATTGTTAAGATATTTTACATTTAGATCAGTTTTCAGGCAAGTGATACAAAGGAAATCAAAGCACGTGCATGTGCTGTATAGATGAGCAATCCTTAAACTCCTTTCACTCTGGTCTTCTCATCGTAAGCTGTTCTAAGTTACTGGAGTCTATGTTATAGCACTTTGCCAACAGGTGCAAGCTCCTGCCTCAGATCTCCTTGACAGCACAGAAGGTTTCACTAAAGCAGGGAGGGAATTTTTCTCAGGAGAAGCTTCAAATTTGCTCTAGGGTCCCTTCAGTCAGGTTATTACAACTTAGCAATAACATGGACTTTTGGAGTTCCAGTTCTGTGTAAGCCAGGAATGGGAAAAGCCCTGCAGAAGGACTCCCTGGCTTTGCTTCTTTCCCTGCCAAAATGCTCTTTCCTCAACCTTTGATCAATGCACCACAATTGGATCTTTCTCCCCTACATCTGCCCTTGGCTATTCTGCTGTTCACAGTTTCTTATAAGAAACGTGGCTGAGCAGAATAAAAGAAAGAGGAAAATGAACTGACTCCCTTCTACTATTAAATGAATCTCTAAAGAAAGGAGACACCAAGTGAGATGGATTGGCTAAAATAAATTTTGACTTAACTTTCAAAAACAGGAGCATGTGTGCTTTCAGTAACCTTTCAGTCCTCTTGATTCAGGTCTGCTTATCTTAGATCCCTCTCTTTTACTACTCACATAAGAAAACTGCTTCTGCTGAGAAAAGTTGTGTTAATTTTTAATAAAATACCAGTAATTAAAAAGTGGAAAATGGAAAGAGTATGCCCTTCCTTTGTTGGAGCCTTACAGTAATTATATTTGCTTACATTAATTTTGATTATGTAGCAACAAGTGTAGGCAAATTTACTTTGCAAGCAAACTGGCAAATACAGCATTGAGGGCTACAATGAGGGGAGGTAAAGTGGTCTCACATTCTATCCAGGCAGATAGGCTGAACTTCACTAGTAAAAAAGAAAACCCAAACCCACATCACTGTAGATGAGTTATCACACAGTAAACTCTGGTTACTGCGTTGCTTATGCTTATTTAAGTCTTTAGTGCAACTGATGGTGTAAATGTTCATTGCTAGGCAGAACAACTCAGAAAATAATCAGGCTAAACTCAAAGGCCATCATCTACTTTGGTCTAAAAGATATTTATCTGGGAGAAAGGAAAGCCATGTTGTTACTGTGGGTCAGGCTGTGAAATGTTGGATGTTTGTCACCCCCATGCTACAGTGATTACCCTGTTAACCACAGTTAATTATTAATTTCAAACAGTTTTGCAGTATTGACATGATAAGCTTACCTGACAAAACTTTTGGGGTTTGATGAGCAGCGGGGTGGAGTTTTTTATTGAGGATTTTTTTTCATTTGTTCAAAAATACTTCAGCTTATTGTGCATGGGGAGGGGGAGAAGAAATCTGGTGTAGCTAACACAAAGGCAAAATCCTTACAGTGAAAAGCAAAAATTTGGAAAACTAGATTTAAACAAATATTAGTTCTGAATGAACCACTTCATTACATTCTAAAGTCCTCACTTTTTTAAAGAAAATCTCCAAAAATAATAGTTGGGTTAAAAGAAACCTGAGCATTAAAGAACAAAAAAAATAAAGCTAGTTAGACTTTTTCCATGCCTTTTTTTTTTTTCTTCCTTGCTTCCTTCCCTAAAATGAGGAGGATGGCAAAATAACAATTATATTTGCAAAATCACTGCTATCACCAGATGAGTCACTTCAAGAAGTTCTGATAAAAAAACCACCTTGATCCTTAGTTTGCTTTGTTCTAGTCACTGACACCTTTCACTGGGCTGCACAGGTACTCCTGCTGCCCAGAACGTGCCAGCTACATTCACTCAGGTATTTGTGCTTTCACTAAGAAGATGTTATATCAGCATCCCCACGGATACATTTTCACCCGTGCTACCAGTGAAGCAGTTAAATCAGAAGAGCCATAAACCCCAAGCGAGTTAAAATTGCAAAGCCCACAAATAGTAGATTACACTCAGTAAAAATCACAATCAAACATTACTGTGCTCCTGATTTCAAACAGTCCTATTCCAGCTGCGCTCATTATTCACTATTCATCACTCATTCCCTTCTTTGAAGATTTTAAAGACTGACATTCTTGTACTGGTATTTTTAACACCAATAAGGAATTCTAAGGAGAGCAGTTCCCCAATATTGGGTCCTGAGCACTGTCAGACCAAAATCCGTGTAGATCAAGCATTTCTTCCTACAAATTATCCTGTTAATGCATTATTGAAGATAACAGCACACCAAGCTTTCAAAGCTTCAGTGCTTATCATCATTGAATGTCACTTCCTAATATCCTTGATCATGATCAATAATTTTCTATATTGCTTTCAAGGTACACTACACCACACCTACTCTTAGGTGAAATACAACTGGGTGCTTTCACTCACCTTTGTGAGGGACACCCAGGAAAGCTCCCAGTTTGAGCTAAGTGTCTAATAACCATGTACAAACACAGGGAGACTGCAGCATCTAGAAGTGGATTATTAAGTCAGCATATTGTAGGAGGAGGAAGAGGCTGCAGGTAGCTGCCTAAGCAGACAAGGCAAAAAAAAGAAGTTTAAAATCCAGTGACACTGTCCTCCCCAAACCCCAACCCTGTTAGACTTAGTCAAGCAGCTGTGTGTGTTGGCCTGAGTCCCACAGGCCCTTTCTGCACTTAACCACTCCAGCCAGCCATTTCCCTCCTTTAAGCAGCAGTCATTGTGCTGTGCTCAGGTTTTGGGAGAGCAATGCTGTGACTGCTCCTACTCCTTCCACCTCCACACTACTTTTTTTTTAAATGTTTTCTAATTTTTGATTTATAAAAATGAAATTCCAACAGCCTTTGCTCCCTGCATGGAAATCAGTGCTACCAGCACTCCACAATCCCAGCCAATTCCACCTTTACCTTTCTGGGGCAAAGGAATACCTAACTTCATGATTATCAAACCACTTTGAGTGCAAAAGCATTTAACCTGATTACTCTGCCTGTGGATTTCTACAGGCCTAAAATTTAGGTAGAAATTAGAGCAGGAAGTCATATTTCTGCCTATACTGCACTATCATGACCAATACACCTTTGTTTGTTGTAAAGGATTAAGGTGATTAAAAACAAAAAAAAAAAGAAAAAAACAAAATTGCAGACCTACAAAATCTTATTTCTGACTCTCAGCTGGATTTGAAATTAACTTACAAAAGATTAGACTGACAGATACTAGCCATTAATCCTTCTCAGCACAGAAAGTACTTTTCTCATTGTCATGAAAAATTAACCATATTCTTTGCTAGAAGGAAGGACTTTAATAACAATCTGCTGTCAGTCAGTCATGGGCATTAGGGAACTGCAGCAGCTACCCCTTTCTGTGCTTGAACTCCATCCATTGGACACTTTTCCCAGTGGGTGGATTGACAGATATTCACTGGGTAACTTATTATGGGAAGCTACCAGCTGTATAGCAGCCTTTCACTTCCACTTTTGGATTGTCTGAGCCAGGACAGCGTTAATTATCACAAAATAACTAGGGATACAAAAACCTCACGACAAAAACAAGAGGATGTGTGATAGAATGAGCAAGAGATAGAACGATTAATGTGAAGTAATTGGTCAGTGACCATCTCTCAAAGCACCTTCATAAAAAGGGGGAGTGGGCAGGGAGGGGGAGGTAACATCTGCAAGCCAGAGCAAACAACCACCACACAACATACCCTTTGTACCTTCAGCTTCTGCCATGGAAGCCTATGGGAACCTGCCCAGAGGTTTTTAAGAACAGAATGAAAGAGCTTCTGCCAGGAATAAGAGACTTGTTTAAGCTTGTCTTTGGGCAGAGGATGGACCAAATCACCTGAGGCCCTAATGATCATGTTTCATATGGCAAAAATGACCATTTTCTGACCTAGCCTTTAGAGGAGGAATATACATACTCTCCTCCTTTCTCTTGAGGCAGAGCTTTAGATAAATTCAGTTGGAGAAACTGTCCCTGTATACAGTTTGCCATCTAGAGAGGGTGGAAGGAAATATAACTTTCCCCATTTAGTAGACTGCCTGTTAAATGGAAAGAATAGAAGCCTTAGGGAAGAAAAAGTTTAAGCTCTTATTTACAGCTGAAGCCTCGATTTCCTCTTGACCCTACCTGCCTCAAGGTAGGCACTGGCTTAAATGCACTCCTGAATCAGGAACTGACAGAACAAATGACTCATTTACCTCGGGGGAATCTGTGATGCAGCCAGAACTGGAAACTACCTACACAAGTTGCTGGACTCTGAATCAGTGACAAATTTATCCTTTGCCTCTCTGTCCTAGTGCAACGGGGAAACACTTGATGTTTATGTGATTTAACACAAGCCAGGCTAGATACTGTATCTAAAATGGAACATTTAAATGGTGGATGGGGAAGAGGAAGCAGAGAAAAAGGCTGGGAGGGAGAAGAATTAGGGATGACATTTTATGTCTTTTAAAAGTCTGACCTTTTGGAAATATCACTGTGTACATTTTAAATATTAATAAAGGCACTAGCTGTTAGAAGGCACAGGGCTGTTGTCGGGGGGTGACCTTTATTGAAGTAAAAGAAAATTGACAGTTTTATTAGCCATGGAGTACTGCAAACAGAAGCTACAGGGAAAAAAGCAAGCAAAAAAGCTGTCATTGTAATTAGCTACATTCTGTAAATTAATCTGACAATGTGGCTGCGTCCAAGGATTGCTGCAGGTCCCTCTGTATCTTAGCCCAGACTTACCAAACAGCTTCAGAGTGAAAAAGTATGTTAGTTCCCATTTCAATTCTTTAAAAGGGAAGTTTTCCCAGAAAAAACACCCACGGCACTGGGACAAAAATCAATGGGAACTTCATGACTCCCTGATCTTCACTTCTGTGTGCCACCACAGGCTCTGAGCAAGGCTTGGCTGGAGCCCTTTCAAGCATCACTGACAGGAGGACTAGGACAAGGATCAGACAGCTATTACCTCAGTCCTAGTTCTGCTTTTCAGGACTAATTAACCTAATTAAAAGATTCTTGCTCAAATGACCTAGGCTTACTCAGGCTAGAACTTTGGTGCTACATGGCTAGGAAAGAAGCAACTGCTTCACTGCTTCAGCCCAAACCATTTGGTTTTTTTACTCAACTAGGACAGCTGAATTAACTTCTGGTCCTCATTTTGCTGGTCATAATCTCCAGGGTTCAGGTGTCTGTGAACCCAGGCCAGCTGATGCAGCACAGCTCTGTAACCTTGACTCAAACTTCTGAGAAAATTGCTAACTTGTGAGAAAGAGCTGTGAAAAACAAATACAGAGGAGTCATCCCAGATAAGAAAAGTGAAATTATAGGCAAATGTACAATTGTTGAGATAAGAGAGTTAGCAGCTCAAGGACTTGAGAGAAAAAAACATGAAAAAAGCCCTGCAGGAAAAACACAACCAGCCCACACCAAGCTGAACCTGGAAGTTAACAGCACATCATCAAGGATCTGTTTGGAAAAGGAAGAGAGGTCATTCCTTCCCCACCTTCCTGATGATGCCAGCCACTTCCTTTTATCCAGGCAAGGGCAACAAGCCTATAAAGAGTTAACTTAGGCTCTTTCATTCCTAATGTGAATGAGGGAGCAGGAAAGGAAAGAAAAAAGAAAAAAAAAAAAAAAAGGGACAGCCCTTGCTTGTCCTTCAGGTGTCCCTCACTGAGGAAAAAGGTGCTACATAACATTTTTGCACTTCACTACCATTTACTTAATGTGATAAGATGGGTCTTTCATACATTTCAGCTCCTTTCAGTGGTTTTTTCATTAGTTACAGAATAATTCACACTACAGAAAAAAGTGAGTTTATAAACTGTATCTGCCATCCTTAATTTCACGTCCTGCATAAAGCATTTTAGGGATTTAGGATTTAGACTTGATGCACACTCCATAAAGCCAGATGAGCCCTAATCTTGAACCCAGTCTCACCACTAAGGCTAGCAGGAATCATGGGGACTTAGAAATGGTGGGCAGCACAGGGCTCACTCTGGAAGCAAACAAGTCCATCTTTAGCTCTTTTTTACTCCCAGACAGCTAAGGATGAGCATGTGCATCACAAAGCACCTTTGCTGGTGTAAGCAAGGGGTGGTGGTTAATCTATAAACCCTGGCTTTTCCTATCACTCAAACACACTGCATAGATACATAGGAAAGAATAACTAGAACTTCAGAAAATATTTTTTTTTTAAATAGAGGTACAATTTATTTTCCATTATAATTTTTTTCTTTTGGAATTACATTCTCTGGCTGGTAGAACACAGGCCACATTTGTTTGGAGAAACAGACAGGAAGGGAAAAGTTAAGCCTAAAGTAAATATTTATTCTGAATGCCAGAATTTAATCAGTTAATTCACATAAAGACATCAATGTGAGATGGAGTACAAGCTAACAACACGGCTAGGAACTCATGGGTAAATCAAATGGGAGAGAAAAGACAGTGAAGTAATTGTAAGGAGATTTATAAAGCCGTTACCTGAAAAAAATAATCCAGGTAAGCTACTGGTTTTTATTTGAAAGTACAGCAAAGTACTTTAGACACAAAAAATGTTTACAACAGAGGAACACTGTGAAAGAACAGGCATCTATCCTCTTACTGCTTAGCTCTATTTAAAGGTGCCAAATTTCTCCTTCCCCTCCTCTCTTTTTATTGGCAAATTTTAGGATGCCTTGAGGGCCTTGTTGTACTACACGGGTATGCGATGGCCACGACAGACAGATGTGTCACTGCTGAAACAGAGGGACAAGTAGTCACCTGAAGGAAGGAGAGCTGCAGACACCACTGAAGTGCAGCTGTTTAAACAGCCTGCAGAAGGTCACTCAACCTTCTGGCACAACAGCTTCAAGAATTAACAATTGTGGTGCCTGTTGATGGCAATGGAAATTGTCGTCTTTGACTGTTGACATACACACCCTTCCTCCTCACACCCCCACTAGTATCCACACCTGAGTTATCCCAGGACCTGGGGGTTATCACAGCATTGACATCTCTCATATAAAAGAAAAAAAGTATATTTTTATTATAAATGACTAATTGTCAGCTACAAGTCAAGATGTCATTCTGTGGGGGTATCATTAAACTTCTGCCAAATTCAGCCTTTGTCCTCTCTCAAAGCACAATAGTAAATGTTTAAAACGTTACCAGATTTGCAAAGCTCCAATGTGAATGACAGCTATTTAGGGATAGAAAGGAAAAAGCAGACTGAAGAGGAAACTGCTACAGTATGTTTGGTGATAACAGGAATGAAAACCTTCACAAAACCATGTTCCTGTAACAAGTTTCCTTGATTAACTTGTGTGACCTCAAAAAGCAAGATGTCTCATCCTCAGAGGTGTGGAAGGCACTAAGTAGGCTGGGAAGAATCCTTTTACAGGAGGGATTAAACTTTGATTCACAACAGCTACAGTTCAATCTTTTCAACAAAATTCACACACTCTAAGAGTGATTACTTTGAGCTGTGGACAAGGAATCTTCTTTTCTGAGCACCTGCCTTCCCAATTTAGATCTTTATACTTAAGTAACAATAGCAAACCACAAATGACTGCTCTTTGATACAGCCTTTTCCCTTGGCATCAGGAAAATTATTCAGTTTCCTGTCCTCTGGTCATTCCCTGCATGTTCCTGGCAGAAGTCTAATGGGCAAATCAATTTCTCTCCTTTGCTTTCAAGAAATACTTCACTTCTCCCTCATGCCTGGCATTTCTAGCTGGCTTGAAGTGAAAAAGCAGCTTTCTGCTGAACTGCAGCCTAAGGAAACTCCTTGGTATATATGAAAAATGAAGTTAATCTCTAGGGAAATGGGCAGAGAGCTCAGCTGTTCATCCAGACATCTGAAGACAGGAAACATCAAACAGATATGGAACATTCCACAGACAGTCCAGCAGAGAGTAGGAAAGCATTATATCCAGCCTATGATACAGCACCTTTTTCATGCACTCTTGTCTACAAAATCACTTCCTATGAACCCAGTCATGCTTGTGCAGAGACCCTGACCTAGTCCCAAACACCACTAAACCCAGGATTATTTAATGGCCAAAAGTAAGAAAATTTTACTTTTGGAATGCTCGGCAGCTGGTACTAATCTGATTCACAGTTTCAGTGAAAGTTGGGACCAAAATACATCATCCATCAAAATGTAACCCAGGGATACCTAAGCAGTGTGACAAGGTGTGCATGTACCTACTGGTAAACAACAGGAGACCACAATTACCTGCTAAAACAAGTTATCCTTTCAGAAAAAAAAGTAATAACTGGCACATATTCACATGTACTTCTGTCAGCAGCTCAGTACACCAAAGGGGCCAAGATCTGGGGGAAATGTGCAAGTTTTATTTCCCCTGGTTCTAAGGTATTGTTAACACTAGAAAAAGAAAGCTAGTTTTCTTTAAAAGCTAGTGTGAAAACAGTTTTTCAACATAATTTCTTTGCATTTCTGTTTCAGCTAAAAAGTTATCTGGTCTCAACAGAAGTCTTAATATTTGACTTAGCCATCTTCTTCCTTTTAAACTGCAGGGAAGTTTCATGATACCAAACAACTGTTACAGGGAACAGAAAAAAGTAACCCAGATAAACTGGTAGAGACTAGAAATTCTGGAGATTAGAGAAAGGGAAGCAAAAGTCTTTTAAGAAATCAGCTAATATTTATAGACCATGTTACATCTGGAGGGATGCGAGGGTGTTTTGGGATAATCTGTAGACTCCAGAAGTATCCAGGCCAACATTTTGAAGTCAATGTTGGTGTTTTAATCAGCAGTCTGGTCTGCCCTGCACATGCATTTCCTCCCTCTACCAGAACATGGCACAAGCAGCTTGTGCTTGCCCCAGAGAGATGAGTGGGAAAAGACAATTAAGCATATGGTAGGCTGGGTTGGCTCCATGACAAATGAACTGTATGTTATCAGCTAAAGGCAAGGATGGAGACAGAGAAGATGCTCAGGCCTGTTGGCTCAAGAAATTACAGCCAGCTGTTCTCAGTCAATGTTTATTTAGCTTTAAATTTTCTGCAACTCTGTGTGCAGTGAATAAGAGTTTTAAATCCCCAGTGATTTCATTACAGTGCCTTTCATGATGATGAAAATTCCCAGTGGCTGCCAGTGACACCACTAACAGTTTGTTCTCTCCTAAAACACAAGTCCCCACCGAGGCTCACAGGCTCTGCAATACCCAGCAGTACTACCACACAACTCATTCTCTGGTCTTCCAGCATTAGACTAGATTCCTTTCGTCTTCTATGGTCTTTTTATGGAGCATCCTTACTTATAAAGATTATTGCTTGAATCACTGTTTGCTTTGATTTAGTGGGAGAAAGATAATCCAGTGATTTGGGCTACAGATTTTCTATACGATTGAGGTTTTGAGAGTCTCTGCCCTCATTTATCTTCATTTTTCTTTAAGATAACAACAGGCATGCTTCAGCTAGGTCTATAATTCTTCAAGGCTCCTTTTATGCACAGCAAAGAGTGAGCTGAACTGTCTTAGGGTAGTGGTCTCCCTCCCAACAATACTGGGACTGCCTTTGTTGTTAAAGTTAAATCAGAAGCAGAAGCCTCACTCCAAGGGTATAAAAGTACTTTCTTACCTTTGAGGATATTACATTAGAGAACACAACATATTCAAACACTGTGGTCTTACAGGAACGATGCTGGTGGTGAAACAAGCCTCAACCACCCTTCAGCATCTTCCAATCTACCAAAGAAGTACCTGGCTATGTGTTGAATTGCAGATATGCTAGCTGACTCAACTGCACCAGTTTTATCCATGCAGAAGTTCACATCTTTGCACAGAGATAATTCTAATCTAAAGATTTTTGCAACCAGTCTCTTAATGTTTTTTGTCAGCTTCAACTCCAAATATCCCAGTTCTGGGTTGGTTTGTGTATGGCTGAACTGAAGAAAGTGGAGAGGAGAGTTAAGAAATAATCAAAGACCTAGAAAACATGAGCTATGGAGCTGGATTTAATAAACCTCAAGAAAAAAAGTAATTTCCAGAGAGAACATGGAAATACTCTTCAAATATTTCTGCCAACAGGAGGAGTCCAGATTGGTGGATCAGAGAAGGAGGAAAATACTTGAATTATGGCAGAAAAGATTTAAAGCAGACTTTGGAAAGACTTCCATTGCTAAAGGCAGTGAAGCAATGTTAGCTCCTTTGATAGCACCTTCCTTTCCAAAGTCCAAGATCCTCCTATCAGCTCCTTCAGAAACATTCTTCCACTATTCAAACACTATAAAAGTACAAAACCTAACATACTAAAGAATTTATATCTCTTACTGAAAGTATTTTTATTAATGTGACATAGATGAGATTGCAGAGAAATAGTTACAAACTCAAACCTTCATGTCTGAGAAATCAAATTTTCACAGAGAGCAAAAAGCAATTTCAAACCAAGTTTCAGTAAGGAGCCTGTTATACCGGGAAGCCTCTTCCAAGGTAGTTTGGAGATTCTCATAACTTTCCTTAACTCAGGATAAGATTAAATAAGACTGAAAAAACCAAAATGACCTCTTTCAAGTCTGTTTCAAGTATTTGAAGGATAGTTGGTATCCTTTCCTGCATACGCATTCCTCTTTGGGAGCCTAAGATGTTGTTTGTAGTCCAAGATTTTTCTGCACATCTGCTTTCTTGCACCACACTCAAGTGCTTACAGAGAGCAATGCTGGCACGCAACAGGTGTCTAGGTAACCACACGCAGTCCCTGCTTGCCACCTGGGCACACAGAAGTGAGCACCCAAGACTTCATGCAGGAGGACATGGAAATGGATATCAGCTTTTGAAAGGTCTTATTTCTGGCATATCAATGCACAATAAATTCTTCCCTACATCACATTGTCAGATTTTTCTTTTCCATCAAATCCACATTGAGCGTCTCCAAAAGGAAGAAGAGACGTCAGCAAGTGGATATATTGGTTGCAAGCTTGACCATGAACTCCTGGGAAGCAGTTGGTCTTCAAAGAAGCCCCTCTCTGAAGCTGGTCCCAAGACATTGCTTAATGTGTTATACCCAAACTTTACCCAATGGTGCAGATTCCAGCAGCAATTCAAATATAAGATTAATCTACTTTCTGAACAAGTAAGGAAATGGCAAGTAGGAAAATGCAGACACCAACAGAGTGCCAAGGCTTTTTACTCCAAGGCCAGCTTTCTCTCCGGAGCTACTTGATGTTTTTTTCAAAGCAATATTGCAAAGAACTGATTAAACAAGCTGCAATTACATGGAGAGTCATTTGTATAAAGAAGTAACAAGTGGAAAAACAGAATTAAGCAAGTTCCTTCTTTTCTTGCCAGATAAGGAGCATGGAGAGCAGCACTCAGCAAGCCTATGCAGTCACAAGGGCACAAAACTTCAAACCAGGGAAGTCCTGTGTATGATGGTCACCAAGAGAATAAGCTGTCTAGAGGCTTTGTGTATAAACCCAAAGTCAGCTGTTATAAGACACAGTATTTCACTTCTCTATAAATAAAACATACATCTGGATTTCTGCTGAACTCGTTGTTCACACTCTTACACTGTGATTGTTCCCATGCAGTTTTCTCTTTCCCCGGGAGGTGTAAGAAAGTAGCTTAGCTAAGCCTAATAACACAGCTTATTCCATAAAAATATTGGCTGATTCTCTCTTTCTACCCAAATACTTCATTTCTGGTCTAGTAGAACACAGGGAGCAGAACATATAGCAGAGAAATCCTGAGGGCAGGACTGCAGCTACGGAGGGCTGACATACTGCCTAAAGCCCGGGCACAGGGGCTGGAGGTTTGGCTCCTAGTTTGGGAACAGATCGACAACTTGTCAACGTGTGGCCAGATGGTGCATTACAGAGAGCTGGAAGTGAGCAGCTGTGGGACAGACTGGAACCTGTGCTGGTGCAGACCTGATCTCAGGTAAGCTACACCTACTGCTACCACACCACGAAACAGATGATGAGGTCATTAGTGGCAGATGCACACTTCATGGATATCACACATATGTATTTCCTCCTTTCCCAGAGCCCTCTAACACCATCTACCTAACTGTGAAAGTACCTTTGCAAACATTTTGGCCCCTCTGGGCAGTAGATACTATAAATACCTTCCACAGTTAGCCATAATCTAATTGTACCTATCCACTAGGTTTTAGTTTTAGTTGTGCCATCATAAACAGGTAGAAATAATTATCAGTTTTGCCAATACAGATTTCTGGAGCCTTTATTAACACAAGTGCTATGGTTCCCAAAATTCTCTACGCCTGCTCTCTGACAAGGGTGCTACATTTGGAAATCATGAGTGGGAGTTTAAAAGAAGTTCAGCATACAGATCACACTGTTCCCATCTCTGCCTCGCATATGTGGTTTGGACAATCTGGAGCTTTCTTTGAAAGGCCCCACTCTCTTTTGCAAAATGGAGTTCTCCATTTGCTGCTCTCAGCCTCTGCAAGTTGCAGCAAGCACTTTCAGACGTCGCTAACATGATAAACAATGAAGTTTATAAAACAGTCTGATGGCTAAATAGACACATGCAGGATCTAATGTTTGCCACACAAGCAATCAAACAAATTGATGAACACGAAGAAAGTGATTATAGAATTCTAACTGTTCTATTATTAACCAGCAATCTGCATATCTTCCTTCAATTAATGCCTAGAAAGACACAAGTCAGTTGAAACCTAATTACTGGCATAACACTTTGTTGATTAGGAACGCAGTAACAGTCATTGCTTCTACTTCATTTACACAAGACCCATAATAATAAGCCAAAGGGTGTCAGTCAGTCAGTGCTCCTCTGCCAGGAGTTTCTCACTCCTCCAGCCATGTCACTCAGCTTGGTAATTGCCTTGCCACTCACATAAAGAAAACAATTTCCAGCTTTGATGGGATTTTGTCGGTGATGTGAAACGGCTCCTGCAATCTCTGCAGCCTGGCTTTAGATGGGCTGCTTTGGTGGATCACAACATGAAACTAATCTTTAAGGAAGCAGGTGGAAAGAGAGAGTCAAGCTTAGGGGTGGGGAGGTGCTCAGACAGCAGCGCTGTCCGAGTGATTAACAAAAGAGTGTTAGATGAGGTGGAACTGAGACATGAAGAAGAAAGTAGAAGAAAAGAAGGTTGCTTTGCCATGTGCCTCCCATCAAGAACTTGTCTCAGTTCAGCACATCTTTCAGTAGCTCTTACAAAACCTTATACATGTATTTTATATGCCATAGGTATCTGACGAGCAGTCTGTAATTTCAGCTTGTAAACTTTGTATTTGGGTCTCCCTATGAGCTGCACATTTATCATCATCATTTCATCACTCATAGGCTGAAGCTGCAGATGCAAAGACTTTTCCTTTCAGTGTGACTCGCAGCCCTTTTGCTTTGTGGCCTCATTCCTGGCACAAGGTCACTCAGTGTTAGATACTTTATTCCCATTCTCAGACAAGGTGCAACCAGAATCCAGCTCCAGGTTTCTGTGTGACACTTGAGGGGCCCTCCCAAGTTCCCCATGCACCCACACATCTCTGCATGACTCCAGCTTGACTTAGAAGGATGCTTATGTGCAATGGAAAAGGTTCTAGGATGGCAAAGAACCACTGGCCCTGTCCACTTCCTGTCACAGCCGGCACCTGCAGCAAGGGAGACAAGACTCTCTTCCTCCCTCTGCTGCTTATGTCCCTGGTGGATTTATACTGAGGTTTCCATGGACAGGCATAAGAAGGGTTTAATTTAATTTATCTCTCTCTCTTATGAGGATTCAAAACAATCAGGAATACAGTTTGTTCGTAGCAAATGAGAACAGAGCAAACAGAAAGGTTCCTTTTTCATGGTTTACAGAAGATTGCATATACAGAACATGAACTCATTTCAAAGCTCCTTTTGCATGGAAAGCCACAGCAGGAAGAGAGTAATGAGACTTAAAATTAAAGGAAAACACTAACAATCCCACAGTGTCAGTCAGAGAAAATCTCTAGTCTTATACCTTAAATCTTCCCTTGCAGGCATAAGGCAGAGTCTGAAGCAGCCAAACCATCCACAAATAGACACAACAGCTATTTGCAAAGGGGCCAGGGCATAAGCAAAGTATTATGTACAATTTATGCAAATTATTATCATGTACAGGTTTTTCCACTGGAAAAATAAAGCCCCCACTTATTTGAGTCCCAGAACTTGAGGATACCAGAAATACCAAGGATCTCCGTCAGCTACCCGAGGGTCTGACCCACAGACACATGCATTCCATCAGGAGGCTTCTTATAACATCTCACAGGAAAAGCATGCTAAATAGAAATGCCTATTTCAGTTGCTTCCAATGAAGTTTTGGGTTTATTTCATACCTTTTGCTTGAATGTTCAATATTGCTATCCCAAGATCCTACGACAGGGCTGAAATTAACTGCCTCCAGTATGCTTTCTGTTTCTGAGCATAATCCCAAGAGATACGAATTGTAAAAGTCTTAAACACACTAAGCTCCTCATCTCTTCATAGCATTGTCTGTATCTTAGCCATGGCACATACCTTTTGGAAGTAAAAGCATATCAAGCTACTGGGGGAAAAAAAAAAACAACATTTGATTCTTAGCTCAGATAGCTCTACTTCAATCCCAGTGTATTTCATCACAGTAATATTAAGACAGTTCAAAATTGCTTTTGCAGTTCTAAGAGGTAGTAAGGTCTGTTTTCTTCAGGATGACATCAAATCTGATCTTTTGAGTAACTACGACCTGTTTTCATACAGAAAAACTTGGATACATACAAGCCACAGACCAGGTGAAACTCTCTAGTTCACCCTCTACCCCAGAGAAAGCGTGGTAAGGATTCTCACCTTCAGAAGAGGTTCAACAGCTCCCAGCGTTGGCCTTCAGGAGTACCCAGGAACCCCCAAAGCAGTCAGGCTTTAAGGCTTTGCCAGTGCAAAAGCTGCAATACAAAGCAATATTCAGGGATTAATATATTTTTTTCCCCAAACAACCCAGAATAAAGTTTATAAAAATAAAACCATGAAGGAATGGTTTTGGTCTTTAAAAAAAATAACACACCCCATCCCAACAAACAAAAACCACACACACAAATCATATCCTTGGCACGTAGCCTGGCTTTGTATTGATCACTTCTTGTTCTTCACATATGGTGAAAGGTTATTTTTAATGCTGACTGCACACTAAATAAAGAGGGAGATACACAAAGAATATATCCAAAATAGCCCAGTGCTTGGCGTTACTGTAAATGCAATCACCAGCAGCACTCCAGAGTCAATGTATGCCCTATTTTTGGTAGATCATATTTCTTAGCACAGCACTTTTCAAAAGTGAAAAATAAGCATAAATTCTATAAGCTTAAAATACAACCTAGGCAAGAACATTTTACTAAATACAGGGAACAGTTGAGGCAGAGTTTAAGTGCAATCACAAGCTTAGGACAGTTTCCCATACACACTTCTTTGCAGTTTTCAATAACCCTCTTACACTCTATTCCCATTCTCCCCAAGTTTTCCCAGCTTTGTATTCTTTTCCTTATAGTTTTTTATTCTTCCAATAAAAATCCACTTTCCTGTTTGCTTCTTTGAAAAAAAAAAAAACCAAACTCTAAAGTCACTATGTATACTGATAAGAAAGTACTGCATATTTTAAAGAGGAAATTGGATATATGGGACATTGAAAATAAGAATCAAGTGTACACAACATTCTGGAAAAGGCAGAAGCAGTTTCCAAGCACATTTTTTCAAGCTTTAGGGATTCATGCAGTACCTGTTTGCTCTAAATGAGCTTTCAAAGAACCACAAAACAACCACCATAGCTGATAGGCAACATCAGTGTGACTTTCTGCAAGAACTACCTCATAACATTTTTGATTTCACTCTGCACACTCCTTATTGTGCTTGTGCCTTTGAAGTGCACAAGATAGGGCAAGCTCTATTCAAGAAAATAACACGCTTGGAACAAAATTACAAACCCCACATCCAAACCCTTTGCACTTTTATCAGAAAAAAAAAACAACCATAGGGTCAGCCCAAGAAGAAAACAAGGGCATTTTAAAAAAGAAAGAAACTTTATGATCACCATGGCAAAAAAAGGCAACAACAAGTAAACCCAACAATGATTACCTCGAGGACTTTAGCCCACACTTCACTAACTGTTTCACCTTTACTTCCTCTTCTGAACTCAGCTAATCTCCCCTTCATACTTTTTTCCTGTTTCTGAGGCCCCTATTTGCTAATCCCTTGTGTCTCCAGAGCAGCTGGCTAATTTGGCTCTGGGAGCTGTTAGTCGCCAGGCAACACCCAGCACTAGTTTTTATACAAGTGTCTGTGTTCACTCACTTAGCCTTTCCCTTTTTGGGGGTGAAGATCATAAAGTCAACATGCTGCAGACATGAACAGAAGGAAGCACCTCAAATAAGAGCAGAGAACACATCTCTCACACTTAATTCATATCACATTTATGAAGATTCACAAAAGGAACATCTAGGCCAAGATGGAGAATAGTATTTTGGAGAGAAGAAACAAATGCAGCTGCTGATTAGCTTTGTAAAGAAACACACAAAAACTGTCACAGCTTCCACTGAGATGGTGTTTCGTGTGTTCCAGCAGCCATTCTTAAAGCAACGTAATACAAGCCCTGGGATATCTCTGTTTGGCAGAACAAATCCCAAAAGGACCAGTGTGTAGCAAAATGGCTTGTGTGGTCACTGTAAAAGTGGCATGAAGTCAGAAGACATAACTATAGCACAAGTAGGCTTGTGGGACTAAAAAACATTACATCAACACTTGTAAATGCAATTCAGCTGACCTTCTAAAGAGAACAGGACAAGCTCAGCACTCCATAGTGCACAAGGCAGAGCTGTCATGCCTCACGTTAAGGATACCTCATTAATGCTCATGTGAACACGTCACAGCCATGCCAGGACTGCAGGAGGGCAAGAGACACTAAGGGAGTAAAGGAACAGAGAGCTCCTTGAAGCTTTGTTTGCACTCAGTAGCAGCAAGAAAGCCCTTGAATATTAAAGCTGATGGAAAGCCCAGGATGATAGCCTACTCAGAAAGCCAGCCCTGCTGCACTGCCTCCTTGGCTTTGACAGCTGAGAGGAAAAACCCACAGTGACAGCTAGAACAAGAGGTTGTAGTTACTCACCGTAGGTTTCTGAAATATTTGTGGAGTTTTTGCTGTGTCTGTGCCTGCTTCCAAGGTTGTAATCAAGAGCTCAATCATCTGTTGCTACACAATCCATTTTGCTTTATAAGTTTATTTTCTTATTTGACGTTGCCTGGTATTGTGTGACCCAGTGGTTGCTCTGGCAAGCTGCACAAAGAATCTGTAGGTTACTCCACCATAAGGACTGGGTGCTCTGGAGATTGGTATTATCAAGATACAGGACACAGAAAAAAAGCATCTTCTGGCAGATTATTCAGTGACCTGCAAGCAGGGGTTTACCCCATGAGGGATCCCACATTGTCACATCTTGACACAAGCAGAACCCAGGATCAGTGATCTGTAAGCTTATAACACATGACTTTCATCCAGCAACCTAAATTTCAAAGAATATTTGCATATTGTCTAATCTCTGGCTCTTAAGGTCTTACTGGTAGTGCTGTGTGTGTTGGTTTAAAGAGCTTCATGATTATTAGCAGCTGTACCTGATTATTTGCCAATTAATACAGGAGCTCCCACAGAGTTAATATGAAGGTTTTCCTTTCCTCTGCTGTTCATTTTTATCTATGACTTTGAGAAAAATCTATTAATCACCCCATGCATGTTCCCTCTCTGCTAATACAGCATTTTATTATGGTTATTAGGCTGGTATAAATCCCAGGAAACTTTGACAGGTCTTATAATTTTAGATAGGGGATTTATATGAAACATTTGGTAAATTATTTGTAGGAACTAAATGTCCTGTCTGTAAATTACACCCCTGCAGAAGCACCAGAATTACTGCTTGTGTCACAGTCCCCACGGTGCTGCTCAAAAGACCCCTCTGCCCGTCTGGTCTCCTGTAGCAGTGCCCATCCTGGTGCACACCAATAACCAGGGAGGTACATAGCTGCACTGGCAGGGAACCAAATCCAGAGGCAAGTGGATCAGCTGGGAGGGGGGAAGGCTTGGGGCTGTCCCCGGATCACAAAGGTGAATAGAAGCTGTATCCCTCAGCAGACAGGACAGCCTGACACCAGGAGCAGGGAGCCCCTGTGGCCACCTCTGAGACTGACTCCGATAGAGTCAGAGCCCAGCAGGTCCCTGCTGCTGCCTGTACTTAGACCAAAACCAAACAAATTATTTTTCAAAAGCTCCTAAAAGGGCTTGTGATTGTGAGTTGTCTTAGCTTTGGTCAGCCTGCTGCTTTTGAAAACTCTCTTTCTTGCCCTTAGCATACTTTGTGTAAAATGTTAGTGTATAAATATTCAAGGAATTAACACTCTCTGTCTCGTAGTGATTGCATGACAGAAAGAGAAAGATCACCTAGAAAGAACCACTGATTTAATGTTGTAAACTGTTTATTCTAAGGCAGCTGGCTTGTGATATGAGCTACTCTGTATTTCAGAGCATAGCTTTCTCCACTGCTTCTCTTCTCTCAGTCTGGGTGACACTTATGGTCTCTCTGCAAAGCTCTTTCACTGGGTCAGTGATCTGTGGCTTACATAAGCCACCAGGCTCCCATAATATGGCCCTATATTACAGATAATGTAATTTAACATGCTTACTGATTACAGCATGATTCTATGAAATAGGATGGAAAGTTTTGCTGGTCTGTGAGGCCGTTTTGCCACTCTTGAAGCATAAATGAGTTTTTGTCACCTCCTAAAGATCAGCCATATCCTCTGCAGCACACACACACAACATATTTGCTGTTAATCCCTCGGTTATTAGTCTCTCTTGTGGTAGCAGCCATGCTTCAGAACCCAAGCAGAGAAAACCAAGGGCTGAACTTAATACAGTCATAAGATGTTTGCTTTTACAGGTGACACAGCCATGGCCAGCTGTTTCCAAATGTGGCATGAGTCAATGAAGTGTAGAAAACAGCTAGACTACACAATTCAAAAATAATAACCCTTTTGTAAGATGCACTGTCTCTACAAGTGAATATCTTAGTGTTATTAATAATAGCCTGGTATTAATGCAAAGCTGTGCTGTCACCTGCCACAGAACAATGGCTGTGTCTAACTTCATCAGTTATTACATTACAGGGATGCCTGAAGCCTTATGCTGACAGTAAGTGAAGCAAGTATAGGATTTAATGCATTTAACTGAGTAAAAAAAAAAAATATTTAAAAAATCATACCTTTAATTTAATATACGCATGTTCTTCACTGTGGCAATTACCCACAAGTCCACAAAGAACAGTCTGGGCTTCGGGCTATCAGACAGTTTATTCAGGATTATTCTTATGGATGATAGCACTTCATGGTTTCCAAAACAGACTAGTTCATTGCATTGCTTTCTGCTAACAGGATTTCTGCAAGATGCTCCTTTCAAGTCTTTTTTGGGGGATCTTTGAACCATGAAAAATACCAGAAACCTGACACAAGAGTGATTTCAGCATCATAAGTAAAGCAATTATGCAAAAAGTGCATTTTGTTCTGACACTGTCTGCAGCCCTTTAATCAAGGAAAACGTTTGCTCAGCCAGGAATGAATGAATGGGAGCTGAAGGGGAAAGAGATCAGTTCAGAATTATTAACCCCATTTTCCAGCTCAATTTTTAACACAAAGTGAACATAAATAATCATCACCTCATATAAGTCCGTAGATTGGGTTATTCTCATTTGAGGAGGGTTACAGAAGTTTATGCTATGTGAAAATTATACCTATTATGTTTATCTGAATCTGTAGCCTTCCTGAAATCTATTCCAGATTTTCTGAATACCCTGGTGGGCTGAGGGCATCCAAAGCCTCCAGCTGGATCTTTCTCAGCAAGTAGCTGAGTTGTCAGAGTAGACCAAATCCCCCTCTCAGGTCACCATATTCCTGACACATGAGAAGTCTAAAATGTTGAGCTGGAGTGTGAAGTTTACAAATTTAAGACTCCAATGGCCTAATTTTTTCCTGTTTTAATTTTCAAAACCTTAAGTAGTAACAAATTTGGGCCCTTACTCTGTCATTCTCATCCAAATTCTGTGTTTCTTCAGGTAGCCTGTAAAGCCAGCTGGTTTCCAGGGGCCATGACAGCAGTTTATCTTGCTTTATTGTGCAATATGCTGAGAAGATAAGGGAATGGGTAACAACAGCATCAGAAACACCACATTAGTTAAACATATTTGTCACTGCAATCTCGTTGCCATTGGTTTTTTCCTATGCAGTTCTACAGAACTCATAAAACTCTTCTTAAATATTGACCCATTTTATTTGCTTAGTTATCCTCTTGGCTCATTTTATTCTAAAATAATCAATAATGTATTTACCTGGCAAAACATTACCTCAAACATTTTCTAACTGCCCAGTAAATGATCAATGCATAAAGGTTTGCTTTCTGAATTACAGCTCTAACTAATGGTTTGTTTATTTAGGAAAACATGCAGAGAGTTTTGATCTTATCTAACAAGCAAGGCTGTAAAATATTGTGCTTTTTGAAATCATGGCTGGAAGTTGAAATGGCTCAGGAGTGTTTCACTGAAATACATTTACCTTAGTAAAGTAGTTCTTAGAATGAAAAGCTGTGCTCTTCCAAAAACGTTTGGGTTTCACTTAGGAAGCTAGATCAAAATATTTTGCCTCAGGTTAAGTATACAGGTATTGCAATAATTGGTTTGTGAGATAGAGTCAAAATATTAATATCATTATAGCACTAACGTGCAACTGTCTGGCAAAACACCTCAGCCTGCAGAGAGAAACTTCGCTTCCCAAACATCACTGCAACAATTCAGTAACGTTAGCTAGGATAAAATATTTCAGTTTTGTTCTGCAAACAGAAATTAATTTCTATTTGAAAAACATTAAATCATTTACTGTTGAAATTCTGAAAGGTAGTACTTGAAGACATTCCCATCTGCACATTTTTTGAACGTTGGTTCTGGATTAAGTTTAATGTTTGTCATGTTTTAGTGGTGGATTTATTTTCAAACACAATAATCTTCCACAGTAAAATTAATTCAGATTTTTTAGGATTTCTAGTATCTGAATCTGTTTAGCATAATCCAATAAACTAAACTAGCTTAAACATAAGGTAAACTGGCTTTACTCTAATACATATTTACAATGCTTTAGCAAACCTGATGAGGTTAAGTGCAAAATTTTGTTGCTAGAGAGAAAAAAAAAATCTGTCCATTGTTTTACCTGGGAAGAGTCTTTCAATTTCCAAGTAACGTTGTATTGTGCAACACCACGTACTTTATAGCTTAGTATTTATTTACATTTTGTGAAGAATACGTGACCAGAAAGGAAAAAGTGGGGTTTTTTTTATTGTGGTGTCCTTACTGAGGTGAAAAGGGGTTGTTCAGTCAGCACTTTGAACTTCCTTTTCTGCAGATAAAGGACCTTGCTAAGAAAAATAACATATTCAAGCCAAGGTTAAGGCCTGTGCTGAGACTGCCCAAGAAGTTTTTATTGAGCACCTCAGCTCTATAAACACTCAGGGAATGCAGGAGAGAGGGAATAATCTGGGCCTCTCCCAAGCGTGCCACATCAAACGCCTCAACAAAAACTCCCAGGTGCCAGCACCTGGGATTTCTGAGTTTTTAGTAACTAGAAAACAAAATATATCACACAAAAAAATAGCAAAACCTGCAGTTTTGGTGTGCGAGTGTGACCCAAAACGAGTGGTGAGGGCTCCGGAGAGGGTGCAGCAGTGCGAGCTGACATGAGGGGAGGAGGCGGCAGCCATGTTCTGCCAGGCGGGCAGCCCCTCACGACGCCCCAGCCCCCCAGCATGGCGGCTCCCCTCTCCCTGCTGCCATCCCCCTCTCAGACCTGTCACCCCGGGGTCCATGTCAGGCAGGACGATACCTTAAAGAGCTTGCAAAATCTCCTCCCGAGCTGAGGGGAGGCAGCGGGGTCACTGCTTGGCACTCGGGGGTCAGGCGGATTTGCTCGCCTCAGGGGCTTTGCCAGCTCTTAGTCTCGGCTGTCCAGCATGGGACACCCTGGAAAGCACAGAGCAGCTATGCTCTGAAGAAATTGCTTCATAAGCCCTGTCTCGAATCAGGGGCTTGGAAAGTTAAGCAGTTGCAAGAAAAAAATTTTGTAGAAATGAAGTATATATCTGTACTCCTAATGCTATTGAGCGTTCAGGTCTCAGCCCTCGCGCTGTAATTGCTCTTCGATGGCTGCCTTTCACAAGATGAAGCAGAGGATTGCTGCGCCACGTTTCTGCCAGGGAATAAATCCTTTTTGTCCCCGCTTGGGCTGGACTGCCACCTGTAGATAGCGTATTGTGGAAAAAATCTGGGGTTATGGTTTGTGATGAAACAGAAAGGACCAGTCAGGTTGTATAATGGTGTCCGTGTTCTACCAGGAAACATCTCACTGTCCTCTGTCAGCTGTGGCTTACCCAGGAACAACACGCTGCCCTGCGACTGCAAGGACACCTGAAAGAGCTGCCTACCCACAAAGGGACACGCGGGGAATTTAATCCAAAAAGCCTGAAGTTTTGTATTTAAGGGAAATCACTCAGACTTCATTCAGAGTCTGACTATCCCATGAGACTGCTGGTATTATCTATTTTCCCTCTTTCCACTCTGCTTCAGTTCCCGAGTTAATGCTGTTTAAATTTAGAATAAGTCTATGTGGAAAAATTATGATTTCATCTACTTTATAAGCCAGCAAGGTTTCCTGTGTGCTTCTGTGCAGAGCATTTGGGTGTCAAGTGCTAAGTTTCTTTCTGTGCCAGAGATCTATTTAGCAAATACACTGAAAGGAACCTAGTTTTGGGCAACTTAACATTGGCTTAAGTTCTGACAGCATCAAACAATAGGGCAGGGTCAGATACATGACACAGATCTCTTCTATAATTTTAGCAAGTTCTTTTTTAAAATTTTATTTAAATACAATCTCACATTTTGTTTCCATCCTTTCTGATGCACCTTTGCCCATTACTCTCTTATTAGTTTTGCCACTCTGATTTTAAACCATCCACTCCAGCCTGCTAAGCACTCCAGAATGATTTCTGCCTTCTTCCAAGTGTAGTATCACTGTTACCAGCAACAGCCTCATCATTTACTCTGCACTAAAAGACAGGAAAGGTTCAGCCTCTGGGTAAGCTTTCTGGCTCCTCACTCTAATAACTAGTGCCACTAACACAATAAAATTTTATATCATTTTTATTGGATCCCTCCTAGAGAATTATAGGAGGAGTGCTGGCTTGCAGAGCAGATGTGTGAAGCTGCAGACAGAATTGCGCCTGTTTCCTTTTGCCACAGATTGTTCTGTATTGTCCCCTGTTGACTGGGAAATTTAACACACTGTCACTGTACATCACATTTGTAATAAAAATCATTGTTAAACATAAACACATTATCCCCTTCTAGCCTTTTTTTTTTTTTTTTTTTTAATAACAGATTGACTTTATTTCCTCTACATCCCTCTCCTCACCCCCAAAACAGATTTTTTTGTCTGGCCCTTGTATTTCCTGGAGCTGGGCCACCTCCAGAAGTTTGATGCTGGCTTTTACGGCACTCCTGAGAGTCAAGCAGAACACAGGAAAGGTGGAGAAATAACAGTAAAAATCTGCTGCTTCTAACTAAATAATAAAAGATTTGGCATTATATTTCTTGATGGCTTTTTTTTACCCAGCAACTGTTGCCTACAAGAAGAAGAGAAATAAATCAACATCCAGATCCAGACATAAAATTAAAGAGAAAAGCTCTGTTTCCAAGCTGCAGAAAGTTACCAGCAGTTTTTAATCTCCAGGATGGGGTGATGCCCTGTTTTTGCTGCAGCTGCGAGTGCTCTGCAACCTTGTACTTCCCTGGGTCACCACAGCCACTCTGCTTTTCAAGCTGTTGAATAAACCAGCTCCTGGTTGCTGATTCACACAGAAAAGAAAGATGTCCGAGATGGCCACGCAGGCAAGGACAAGCTTATTTTGCTCATTTTCCTAGCTGAGGGAAGATGAGACGTTAACATAACACAAATCCTCCAAGGTAACACACTTCTCCTTCAGAAATACATGTTTTCTGAGGGCTGGAGCCATGCCAGCTGAAGCTAGTCTGCTCCTTGTTGGGTGGCTGTACAGCACAGTCCACGTCTCAGAAAGCAGGAGAGCAGGACTCTCCTCTGCCTGCACCAGCTTGTAGAGACATGGGGCAGAACCCCATGGGATTGCTCAGGGCCACGCCTCTACATTGTTCCCAACACAGTGTCACCTTCTGCCATCCACAGAGCAGCACTGCTGCACCACTCAAATATCTGGGTAGGGTGCCAAATTGGGAGCACGGCCAACACAGACAATAATAAGGGGAAGCCGATGGGATTATGACTGAAAATCACATCAGTAATAAAAATGACAGGGGTAGTCACAAACCCTTTAAAGGGCTTTGTCTTATTTACATTTTCTTATGCTGCTTGGAAAACTTAATGAAGTTTAGCTTCTGTCATTAAGATAAACCAGCTCTGTGGTGGTGCTGTCAGCCGTACTAATTAAAAGCCAGCCTCCAAGTGCTTAAAGCTTGTCTACACTTGAAAATTAATTCAGTTTGAGGTAGCATATACATTTAAATTGCAGCAGCTATTCCATCTAAATTAAGATATTTATTTTGGAATAAGAACACCTTTGAATGTGGATGAAATTCAAACAGCAGTTGCTTCTTTGCCCTGGACTAAGAGACGAAGAGATCCCTGCATAGGAAATGGCTGAGGGATACCTCTCACTGAGTATCTCCACATATAAATGAGCCTTCAGATGGCTGCACGACAGCAGCTTTCCTTTCTGCACGCTTCTTTCTGCCTTGCCCCTCACCAGCTGAGCGAAAGTTGCAAGCAACAGATGATACATTTCTGCAAACAATGTGCTGAGCTAAATTGAGACAGAGTTATTATTTTTTTTTAAGGGCTTGTAGTTTTCTTATAAGGCTGCTGTAACTGTATAAAACCTAAATAAGAAAACTTAAACCTGGATGAAAACCTTTTTAAGAAAACTAAAGTATTTGCTTTTAATATTTTATAAATAAGCAAGTTTGGAATAGAGGAAAAAAAAAAGACCGTGAACATTTGGGATCCTTTTTCTTCATGTGCATTATAGGAATAAAATTATCTACCAGGTTAAGAAACAGCTCGAAAATTAACACGAGGCAATATAACAAATTCCTGTTACCATCAAGGGTGTTTTTTTCCAATTAAATTCCAAGAGCTCACAATATCCAAGACATTTGGAAATGCTGGAGTACCTGAAGAGCACAAAACAAAGCTCTCAGTCTTCCTTCCTTCCACACCCTGCTCTCCCTGCCTCATGTTTAAGTCTTAGTGATTTCCTAATGCTTCCTAGCAGAACAGAAACAGCAGCTTAACAAATGTCACTGCTAGGGAAACACATCTAAGACAAGGACTAGACACGACATGGAGCAGAGTGACATCACATGCACAGCTTGACCCTCATCTTCTAATCTGGATGATGTGCACAGGGTAGAAAGGTTCTGTTTGAAAGGAAAGGCTGTCCCCACTCAAAGGAACACAGGCAGGGAAAAAGAAATGGGATTTCAGGTGCTCTTCTCCAGATTGCTTTGCAGAGGGCTCACTGAGCATAGCTGCATGTTATCACTTAGATTTTTTGGCAACTCCAGCCAGGAAACCTGGTGAGATTTTGAGTTTTATTCAGGATCTTATATGAAGAATAATTCATTACCTGTGTGAGGGAAGGGATTGTAGTGCTTCCCTCATCCATTGTAAGCAGAAGTTTTGGAGAATGTTGATAGAAAATGGTAAATGGAGAGCCACATCTAGCAAAAAATGTTCTTCTCATGAAAAGAATTTAGCAGTCCTTGCAAGGTTGGCTGACCAGGTGAAAATTACAGCATTTTCCCCCTTCTACATGGAAAAGAAAATGATGAGTGCAAGGTGAATGGAAGTGGACTTTCCTTGCTGTCAAATACAAAGCCCTTTAATCAACACCTACTCTCTGTGAAACTGCAGCCAGATTTCACACTTGGTTGCCATGTGTATTTGGTGAGAGTCCTCCAGCATTTTTTGTAGAGGTTTGCAGCAGATTCCCCCAAGCAATTGGTTGATGGTTCAGATGATACCACCTTCCTACGACACAAATGGAAACCTCTGCTCTGGAGGGGACCCTGGTAAAAAAAGAGCTGCTTTCCACTCCATTATTAAGATGCAATATTTCCAAAGTAGTAAAGAGAGATATCAAATATTAATAAGGAGAGACCTAGAAATACCACAACCACCCTCATATATCCCACTTTTTTCTTTGTTTTTGTTCTGTCTCTCATTTTCTTATGCTTTTCTCAAATAAGAGGTTTATTACCCTGGATGGTCTTGCATGGACAGCGCCCAGAAGAATGAGAGGCAGAGTGTCACTCTGGCAGTGGCACCACAGGACTGCTGGAACTCCAGAAAAGGAGATCACAATTTAATGAAGCTAGGAAACCTCAGGTGGTGGCTGTCTTTACTCAAAAGTCATCCACAAAAAAAATTACCATGTTGTGAAATTAATTGGTGGGGCAGGAACACCACATAATATTGCCCAAAGGAAAATGTCCAAGAGGACTCCTACACATGCCAGCACATGTGTGTGGACACGTATGTGCAAGGACATGTGCAAACAGACACACAGAGCAGGACCGCACAGTCACTTTCCAGCTCAAGCAGTTGGCACTGGTCATCCAGCTGGGATGAGGTGTTCCTCCTGCTGGTAGCCAAGCACTCGCTTGAAAATGAACCTTTTGGCAGTGAAAACGTTCCACAGCTGGAAACCACAAACAAGTCAAAGCAAATAAACAATCCCCAAATTAGGTTTAAACCAGAGAATAAAAATCAAACATCGTTTGAAAGAGTACTAAAATTGGCTGCTGTCTAAGAGAGCGTTTGGTAGCTCGGCACTTCTCTGCTGCACTTCAGAAATTAAGGAGAGAAACAGAGAAACAGTCTTAGATGAAGCAATAAATAATGGACACTTTCAACACATAATTTGCATGTGAATTAACTAGGCTGGCTAAATTAATTCATCTATTATGAAAGGAGAAATTTACTGTCTATATTTTCAGGCTCCCTACTGTGCTAAGTTAAATGGGCATTGAGGCAGGGACTACTGGCTTCATAGAAATCACTGCTAAATTAGTTTCCTCCCATTTATAATCTAGTTCACACTCAGAATTTGGAAGCCTAATGCTGATAGAAAGAATTGTCCCAGGGCCTTGTCTTCTCTCTGTTGTTGGTAACGGTGGTGGTGTACAGCTATAATGGCACTTTTGGGTAACATGGGACTCACTCAAAGGTTTTTTTCCGAAACATTTTTTTCCAGGCTTCCCTCCCTGAAAGGGTTAAATCATGCAGCCAAGGTTATTTTGTATTAAATATCAATTTAAACGTCTGGCAAGGCTGAGAGATGATTCCTTTGTAATGCTATTCGAATTGCTCCCTCGAGAAAGTTTCAACTAATCTTAAAATAGATGGTTGATGTAATATATGACAATAGGTTATTAATTACATAGTTTATAGCATCAAAATCTATAAACAAAAGGAAGACATAAGCTTGGGGTCGTCAATATATTACATTGTTCTTAATAATGCATTAACATCATGTTTTCACCTACACGTTGCATTTTCATGAACTGTGCCATCGGGATTTTCAAAATCATGCTCAAAAATGCTGAAAGCATTTGAAGAAAGAGGAAAAGATAAGTACTGTCTTCTCCTCTTTACAAACAGACGGTGGCAGAGAAAGGAACCCATGCCATAATTCAAACCACATTCAGAGTAGGGTCACACCCCTCTGCCCACCCCACTTCAGGAGAGAGACACCACAGGAAACACAAAGTCTGCTCCAGGCTTCCCAAGGGACACGTGGTGGGCTAAGGGACAGGATCTGAGCAGCACTGTTCAATGGGAGCATGGTTTGCCACCAAAACCTATCTAAATTACTGACAGTCTCTGCCAGTGTCCAGAGAAAACTTGTTCTGTCCAGGGAACATGAACAAGCCAGTGATGGATGGCTACCTGGCAGCCCTGTCCTTTGTAGAGTAGCTTATAAAAATCTTTGCTGGAGTCACAGATAAGAGAGAGAGGCTTGTACCAGGTACCTCAATCCATACAGCTGGGCCAGGACAGGATGGATTTGGGCAGAAGAGCAATATTCTCCCAGAACAGCTATGCTGTAAAGGAGAAAGCGTGTCTGTAGCTCTGAGCTTTGTGCCACACTCTCTGGTCTACCTCCTTCCTCTCCTGAGGGAAACATAACACATTCCAGTATCTTTTTGGTTGGTTGTTTGTTTTTTCTTTGTGAATTCCTTTATTTTTTTCATAATGGAGAGGAAAAAAAAAAAAAAAAAAAAGATGGTAGTTCTTATGGGGCCAGAATATTACTTCATCAGCCCACAGAATCTCCTCACTCCACATGGACCATAACAGTGTTGTGAGGAGGAGGAAGCAGAAGCAGGAGAGCAGTAACTCAGTGCTACACTCCTTGTGGTGAGACTCTGACCCTCTGTCTGGAGACCTCTGGCACCAAAAGCAAACAGAAACAATTAAGCTCTTTCTTTAGACTGCTGTGATGAAACAAGCTGCATGAATCGATGCCTACTAAAGCTGCTCAAATAGTTTCCACTCTCCTTGCTCGCTGCCTATTGATTTCTTCCATGCAGAAAGCAAACCACATTGCAGCAGAACATCACTTTGTTAGAGAAAATCCAAAGGGATTGTCTCTTTCC
>NW_008584960.1:34392-45038 GCF_000691845.1 Merops nubicus
ACACTGAGAAGACGGGACCAGGCTTTGTGACAGTCTGTCCTTGCTGCCTGTGTCACATCAATACCAAACAGGATCTTGTGCTCATATTGTGTGAGATTTTTTCAGTGTTAAATGTAAGAGGCAAGATGTGTTGTCCTGTAAATCACATCCTTCAGGATCCAAATCCATTTACAGAATTGGTAAGGTTTCTTCCTTTGTTTTTAGTTCCAGAGGAGATTAAAAAAATTTACATCTAAACAGAGTGAACTTGAACACCATAACAGGGTGGGACTTAAAAATATTGATTTTCTTATTAGTGGAAAGTTACAGCACAAAGCATCCACCGTGCTCAGAGCAACTACAGACTGACATCTTCTAGAGCAGCTAATGCCCTGGAAATGTACAGGAGACCTTTTAAAAGTATTCACTAAGTGAGCAGCATAGAAACTACCTGGGTGAATACAATTAAGCTACCTGAAATGACTGGCAAACGATTGACTCTTGCAATGGTCAAGTTCTTTAAACTGAGAGCGAACTCCGACTGCACTTGGGTGGAAAAGAAGTGGAACAGATTGCCACTAACGGGAGCGTCGCCTTCCCAGCCAGAGGCTGATGGTGATAAAAGGGATGTTTAGAGACATCAGAGCTACAAGTCTTCCTTCTTAATTTTTTGCAGGCTGATACAAATCACAGAGCCCTTTAGCGAAGCATTCTCAAGTACTGGGCAATTCGATAGCAAAGATAAGAAACAAATCACAATTATGAGGATAGGCTTTCTTCAAGATTCATTCAAATTTTCAAAGATTCAATAGATGAGATATATATTAAATATTACTTACGTATTCCTTGAGCCTTCTAATTGAGGAAAAATTCTGCATTTCCTAAGCTAATGTGAATATGGTTGTTGCCTTCCATATCAGCAGCATTTCATAAAATTAATTCCCTGTCTCCAAAAGGTCATTTAGTCAGGATGAGTGACAGATGCCATAAACTTACCTGTATGTCAGTTCAGCTCAACTGAACACAAAGCAAATCAATTCAGCCTGGTCATGTGTAATTACCTGCTGGAGCAGAATACATCTCTTTGCATTTATTAACAGTGCCACAGAAGCACTAAATTCAAGAGCAGTTTTGATTAGCACGGAGTTGTCCACAGCTCTTCCTTCTCCTACAGTATATGACACAATCATTACGGTATAATAATTTTATTATTATTTGTAATGTGATAGCAATTAACTTCCAATTTGAATGAACAAATTACAATGTCTAGAGCTAGATTAGCAGGACCATGTTTTAGGTGGAGGGAAAAAGGCTCAAGGGGATTTGTTTCCGGGAGCTGGAAGCCTGCATGTGCTCACAGAACTGAATTTGGGGCCTTAGCTCCTCTTCCTATTGCCTCAAAATTATTTTTTAAATGTGTACAGAATACTCATATTCTGGGTGAATTGTTTCATCAGCTCTAATCGCCCATGGTTATAAAACCCCTCAGCACTCACTGCTACACTGTGTCACTTAAAAGGCCTTAAAAGCTGCACCACCTCAATTTATGGATAAAACATATGTTCTTTGTTTATAAAATAAGATTTTTGTTGTTCATCATACTTTCATTAAATAATTTAATAGAAAATTACATCTACTTCCCAATGAACTGATGTACTATGCTAGGAGCTGATTAATATTATTCTAGATTGGCTTTGTCTCCCCACTTTCTGGTATCATAATTTGGGGAATATTGGATATTTTAAACCAGATGGTTTTTAACTTGTTTGATAAAATGAGAACAAATGCCTGCAAATGGGATGCACATCTAATACATAAGTCAATACTTATTTATGTACTTATATGAAGTTCATAGAAATCTGAGACAGAAGAGAAAGACTATAGAGTATAAAAGGATTGATGGCAACCAGCCAAAAACTTCAGACAAATTAGGCTAATATTTTCAATAAGTACACAACAGCCAATCACAAAGTTAGGAAGATGTGAAGCAACTGATCATTGCAGATGAATTTGGAACGTCTCCATAATACAGGTACAGGGCTTCCTAGCCCGAGTCATAATTATATGGTTACATAGCAATGCTTATGCCAGTTTTATTTTTGTGTGTGATGCCAGAAGTGTTCTGGCTTAATATAAAGAAAATGAAACTATAATTCATTAAGGGAAAAAAAAGTTAAAAATAAATATGAATTGCAAAGACAGAAACATTACACAACACAGTTGTTAAATTAAGAAGGCTGAATTTGTTGAACTCATTGCTAAACCACCCAGTAGGCAACTTTGACAGCATGCATCAGACTAAAATTTCCCTGATGCCCTTCCAGAGCATCAGAAACTACCAGGATTCCCAAGGAGTTTCAGAATCATCTAAGTTGCCTGGATGTTATTCAGCACAAGACGTCTTTAAAGAACAAAAAATATAATTTTGTACAATGCAGAATGCAATTTGTCTTATTTTGTAAGATTCCTATTGGCTCTGGAGGTGGAGTAGTCAAAATCAATTCGTGCCTCCATTCATCGTGCCTTGGGGATGAATGGATGCAGTCTTTGTGTCACATCCATAAGAACTGCTTCCATTATTCTCCAATCCCCCCAAAACAAGTATAATTCTATTGATTTTCTCTGAGCTGCTGAGAAGGTTACAGGGGACAAAGCTGGACAAAATGAAAGGCAGCAGCACCCTCCCAGTAGAGCTCTAGAAGCACCTAGTTATGACAATGATGATGCCTGTATTTACTTATTTCTATTTGTTTCATTACAATGCATAGCAGACTTCTTCAGGAACCAGTTTCTTACTTTACTCACCATTAGAAGATCTTAGACTACAAAAAGTTCTTCCATGACCCCAGGATCCTATTTTTCTTTTTTACCTTCTTTACTGGAAACAATGAACATTTTCTTTAATATAACTTTACCACCAAAACTACTGAGTTCACCAGCAGATTTCAAGCCATGGGGAAAACACCACTTTTCATTATTTTTTTTTTCTTTTTTTGTCAAGAGTATCTAGATGAAAAACAGCATTTTCAAGTGCAGGCTTTGAAATGAAGGATTTTAAATTTAATACTACTGCTCTTTGAGGAAAAAAAAAAAAAGCAAACCAAACACATCTCACACTTTTGAATCATGTTGTTTCACTGTTTAGATCTCAGCATTTACTGTACATGGGACAAAACACCATTACTCTTTTTATTTATATGACAGCCTGTCAACAGAAAATGAATGTATTTATGTAGACCTAACTATGTATAAGGGCTACATGTTCCCAAATGCTTACTCAGTCACAATGTAAGAATAGAAAAGAAAGAGTTATTGCCTTTCTTACAATTTAATGTAAACTCTTATAAAATTTCTAAAGCTTTTTAGATCATTTCATACTTATAGTGAGCAACTTGAGGCAGAAATACCATTGACCTGCAAATGTACAGACTGAATAGTTTCAGTATGAACTTCATGAACTGTTTCTGTAATAGATCCTTTTAGCTATTCAGTGCCATGTTCTACAAGGCTTAAGGGATTTCACCTGCAGCATCGATAGGGAGACTTACTTGCATACACACTTTCAGCCTTGAACTTAGTTAAAAAAAGCTCAAAAAATTTAGATCACGTCATATTAGGTCTTATCACATCAGCTGAAGACAACAGTGGCCTTCAACTTAGCTTCTTCCATCCTTAAAAGAAGCCTTATGCTGTGCCCAAGGTTTTTGGTAAGCACCTATGAATTTATTCTAGTCTTTCTACTGCATTCATATCTCACTTGTTCTCCCTTTGTGAAATCAACACCCTTCACACTTTCAAACTAAATTAGACCCGATGACCTTCCAGTCTGACACTGAAGAGAGCACAAATGCTCCAGGCTCAGGATAGCCCTCTTCTGCTGAGGAGACCCTAAATAGGGGGCGTTGGAAGCCAAAACTCTGCCTCTGCATGTTCCACATTGCTTTTCAAACTTTTCCTACTCTATATTTCTGCAAATATTTTTCCTCAACAGAATCTCCAGCTTGGGGGTGTGTGTGTGAGATGATCTAACATTTCACAGGTGTTAGCAAAATAATTTTACAGATGACATTGGAAAGAAATCAAATGTTTCTTAGATGTTTTGAAGAGTTCCTATCTCCGTATTTTTCCAGCAGTAGCAGGGCTCATTATTTCTGTAACACCCATCTGGATTTTAAGAAGTCTGAGTTAAACATTTTATAATCTTTTAAAGAAAAAAAGTAAACGATAGCCTGAGCTCTCCTGTGACAAAGCACCAGTAACAAGTCAGAGGCACTGTCATCCAAACCATGGGGAGGGCAGGAGAGAGGTGTTACCACAGGAATCCTACCTACAGATCACCCAAAGCAACTTGCACTCATGAGACAAATAACAGGCAATAAGACAAGGACTAAGTTCACAATTCCTTACATATTTTGAGCCATAACTAGCTGCAATATATACACTTCACTTTAAACCAGCTGTGAATACAGTAAATGCCCAGGACTGCCATCTGCTCCCTAAGCCATAATTAACTGCCCGATTATGAAATACATATATATTTATCTAATTAGTTTTAATAGCACCACTTTTGCTGGCACTGCAGCAGAAAAGTGAGTCCTCCTGCTTGATGGGAAGAGGCTGGAGACTTGAACAGCTGTTATGGGGAGTTGCTCCAGAGGCCAGCATGGCCCTGGTGGGGGTGCGAGAAGGGTGCAAAGGGGCATCCAAAACGGGGAGCTACAGCCCACCAGAAGGTTTTGCAAGACAACACACAGCCCCTCTGTGCCTGTCCCAGCACAGGGCGTGATGCAAAGCTTGTCTTTGATCTCAGATAAAAATCATGGTGCTGTGGGTGACGATTAAATGGTGAGACACTAAGATATCAGGTGTGCAGGCAGGCATAGCTGTGCCCCACTGCACGTGGACACTAACCCAGTGCTGCTTCTTGAAACAATTTCAGGCTATTGATTACATAATTCTATTGGCAGCATAGTCATAGAATCATAAAGGTTGGAAAAGACCTCTAGGGTCATCAACATCCAACCATCACCCTACCCTACTATGACCATTAAACCATGTCTCCAAGTGCCACACCTACAGTTTTTTTGAATGCCTCCAGAGATGGAGCCTCTAGCACCAGAAAAAAATTCTGTGGAGATTGGGATACCTTGCTATTTTATTCTGAAGAAAAATATCTCTTAATATATACTTTTCCCCAGTTCTTTCTACAGCATAACCGGTGTTGCATATGCTATTAATTTCAGGGTGAGTAGCATTAATGCTTTGCCACAGGACAGATCTTGTCATAAATTCTACATTTTGGTTGCAACTCAGACACTTCCTGAAGGATAAATACATTTAGGATCAGATTTTAAAGGTATTTCAGATGCCAAAGGGTACATTTGACATCATTTTTCCAGGGAAGCTGGGAATCCAAATGCATCAAAATCCAGTTGTTCAGCCCAACCCCATTGAATCATTCACTGAGTCTCTGAAGGCTACAGGCTAGCTGAGTTTTTGCTTTAGATTAGGAAGCACTGTCACTATGGTAAGCATGGGACTTCTCATACCTGTCTGCCCATGGAATGTCTCCACTGAAGGGATGCAAGCAATGGCCTGCAGCTTCCCCATCCCTCTTTACACACTTGGCCATTTTGCAGGATCCTCTCTGTCGGCCTCTCTCCTATTTACTAACAGCACACATTATTTATGCATCTTCTGGAGGTTTGACATTACCTATTTTAAAACCCATGCTTCCTTCCTGGAAGCACCGAGGTCCACCCATGAGTTAGGAAGTTAATGTGAAGCCCCCTAAGATGCACTGCTGGGGCTTTGGGTTTCTCCGTGCTTATCTGTAGTGACTTTTAGTCACTAGAGTTTATTCCCACAGAGGAATACCCACACACTGTACCAAGGTGCCATAGCATCCTGCAGACTTTCCATAGGTCTCCCTGACCATGGCCAGGATCCCTGCCCAGCTCTGCTTTCCCCCAGGCATTACAGGTGCCCCTTTGCATCACCATGCTGATGCTCTTGGGACTCATCACCTGCTCCCGTGTCATTTAAACAAGAGAAGAGTCTGTGTAGTGATTTCACCAAATCCATCATCAAAGCCTGGTAAATGAAGTGTGACAGGCTCGTTCTCACTTAATGCCCGTGGTGGTGCCAGATGACAGCAGCGTCGCTGCTGTGACTATCCCACAGCAGAGCAGGTACATTAATTTAGTGGCACATATGCCTGTCTCTATTTTTCAGCTTTCTCCCTCTCCGCCACCCCCCAAGGACAACTAGCTGTGGATGCTATTTCTTCCAGCCTGCAGGGTTAAAAAAAAAAAAAAAAGATATAGATCTCCTCAGAAGTCCTTTTATTTCAGCAGATGGGCTGAAATTCCCCAAGCCCCAGAGAGCCTGCATAGCTCAGTCTTTGAGTGTTGCTGAAGATGGAAAAACTCTGACTGCAGTTCCCTTGCTTTCCTGGGGAAGTGAAGGGCTCTTGCAAGTCTGGATGAAATATTATTGCTCCATTATTGTGATTATCTGCTGTACAAAGCTGCCTGTATTGCAAATGCCGAGTGGGAGGAGATGGAGATCACAGCCCTTTTTTTGAGGGGATAAGGGAATGTAATTTTTCAAATGGGACCAATAAAATTAGACAGGCGTCCTGAGAGCCTGTTCCTTGAATGCTGCTCACTGCCTTTCTCTGCCTCCTAACAAGAGAACAACTGCTTTAATAACAGAATACAAATTTCTGTTGTTCCAGTAAATAACCTGGGACAGGATTAATTCTCAGTTCTCCTGCAGAACCTGCAACCAGAGAGCCAAGCAAGACAGTTTTATCCCTTAAGATTAAGACATGTGGTGAGCTAAAAAAAAAATTAATTACTGAAAAATTATGCCCTCACCCTGGGCCTGTGTCTCTGCTGAGAAACATGCAGAGCCCTGTTCCTTTGGCCACAAGCACCCTGCTCCCCATTCTTATCTTTATTCATGAAATTAGGATCCCATTTTGTAAGACCATTAGCTAAAGGAGCTTTACTGCTCTAATAGCTTTGCTTCTGTGAGTCCTTACATCTGACTCCTGATGGCCTCTCTCCAGAAAAGCACTTAAGTATATCCCTCTGTAGTCAAGGGAACATCCTCTTTGTGGCTTCACGGGAACTTCTCACACACTGGGATTCACAAACGCACTGTCAAGCCAGGGCCTCCCACTTATCTGTCCAATTAACAGCACTGAGCTCCTTAATGGTAAGTAAAATGAGGCAGATATTGTATGCCATTTGTTGGAGCAATTTTGCATGTTCTATGAAAACAGCTACCACCATTTTCTTAAATATATATATATATATGGACATGTACATCTACATCAGTTATTAAGACCACACTCCTTTTTCAGAAACATTTTTCTGGCCCCACAACACCAGAGTTTTTGGTTTATTAGGATTGGGAATACTGGGGTCTCCCTCCACACTTGCTATCAGAGAGGGATGTTCAAGTGACAGGACCACTCTTTTTATCTTGGAAAATGAAATTGAAGCAAACACCTCAGATGGAACAACGAGGACCACTTCCCCTCTGCTCAGTTGTATTTTACCATAGTTTTCAATTACCCTGGCCAGCGAGGCATGTAAAATTCACACATTTCTTGCTGCTACCTCTATAAACAAGCAGAGCCAAAGCTGCATGTTCCCATGATCCCAAGAGCCAAAGCTGCATGTTCCCATGATCCCAAAAGCCAAGGTTTCACAGCTGTGCAAAATGCTCAGGCTTCCTCTGCACACCCTGGTGCTGAGTCACTTTGCTCTCTCCACCAGATGGGATGGAGACCTCTCCTCTACCTACTAATTTTGCCACACAACCCATGAACAAGCATCTGCTTTATGAAGCCATGCTACCTGTGCAAATCAACATCTCAGTGTCAATCATCACTAAGCATTCCCATCTGCAGATCTGAGCATGCATTTCCCCAAGCAGAACAACCAAACCTCCATCTCTACACGCACCCCAAATAAATGCCAAGCTTCCTCCAAGACTTGATGTTTCTTTACTGTGGTCCATCTCAAAGTTTCATTTTCACATTTTCCAGGCTTCTCTAAATGGAAAGCCCAGAGAGGGGTGAAGTGCTGACATTTAGAAGACCACAGAAATGACAAGCTAATGATACATTAATTGTGACAAACTATGAGCTTTGCCATGCTCAGAAAGAGCCTGCTGTGAAGGCAAGAGCAGATGGCTCTTCCCACCTCGCTTGCTGAAGGCACAGTGCTGCTGCACTGAGCAAACACCACCCCGCTCTCCTGCTGCAGGCCAGCCCTGCCGTGATTTTCAATTGGCTTTTTGTCATCTTCTTAACCCAGAAGCTGGCTTCTTGACAGTGGGCAATGAGCACCTAAGTGCTTTCAGAGAGCTCTCCTAGCAAGGTCTTTCCTTAGTCAAAAATTGGATGACAGCATGATGCCTTTACCTGTCAGCATCCCTGACACCAACCACTTTTCTCATTGATTGAGCACTCCTCTGGAAAGACTTAACCAGGGCCAAGCAACTCTAATCTATGTACAAGGGGCATCGCAATAATGCTTAGTAAAAAGCACTCAACTCTGTTTCTCAGCAGCTGTGGAACAAATCTGGTGCAATATTTTATCTCCTAAACCTATTAATGAGCTACAGTTAAAGCTGAGACTTCCTCTGGAGCAAGACCACTGAACCAAGGTGGGTTCCATTGCTTGAAGCTGTGCGGACACGAGGGCATCACACAATGTTCTACAGACAGCAGACTCCTGCTGGGAAGCTGTGGTTATTCCTAAAACTCTGGAATAAATGCTAAAACTAGGAAAGACAGACTAAAATTTGCTGCCCTTCCTCCACAGCCACAAACAGCTCTCGCTTGCACAAGGGAAAGACTGAATGAGTAGAGCAGCCTTGGTGCTATTAAGGCTCAGCACCACATGAGTTTCTCTGATACCTTTCTAATGCAGCTCAAGGCATGGTAGGAGGAAGGGGAAAGTGTTTTTCATGCTTGGGGCAGCAGGGCTGGTGGGAAGCCTTGCACCCTACTGCTGAGCTATTCCATCACCATTGCTGCTGCAATAAAATTGGTAGCACAGCAGCAAGAATTAGTGGAGATTTGTGTCTGTAGCAAGTGAAAAGCTTTGCCCGAAAAAGCAGATTCTGTCCACTGTAAAAAGAGAACCTATTTTTTAGAACTGCAGCTCTTAGCTTGCCTTCCCTCTTCAATTGGTCTCCCTCTGTGCTCCTCTGAGCTCAGCTATTAGTAATTCTGTAAAGCTGTTCAGAACCCATTCACATGGTAAATGGAGAAAGCACATCATTATCCTCACATAAATTTTGGAACTCGAGACAAAACCAAAACAAAACCCAAGTACACATGTCCAAATAAAGGGTGTTAGAAAAAAATCCAAGACAAACCTACAGGGCAAAGTCCTCACTGTAACCACATTCACACACAGCAAACCAAGCACTAGTTTACTGACAATTCTGGATTTTAAAAAATTTTTGTTATCCCATAAAAGAAAAGGAAAAAACAGGCCACAGAGCCTCAGCACTAGCTGAGTGACAACCTGGAAGAAGTTACCTTCATTCACAAGGCCAGTTACCTTCTTTCTCCAAAGGGAGAGAAAGTCTTGACATCTTTTGACGGACAGAGCATGTTGCGGATACAACCTTCCTATTTATAGTAGAGAGCAGGCAAAGACAGATATATATATATATGTCTTTGGTCCCCTAGTGTTTTTCTGCATAACAATGGAAATTAGGGTTTTTACTCAGACAGACTTCTTTTATGGGTTTCTTCTGCAGACAGCTGAAAGACTTCACTAATTCAGTCAAAAAGCATCATTCGTCCATGCTAATTTGTGCATTGAGTTTCTATCAAGTTATAAAACACTCCTAAGTGAAGTTATGGCACCTATCCAACCCAAAAATTTTATATCAGCTCGCAAAACAACTCAGCTGACTTTTAAACTTGGACTACTGCAACCTGCTTATCCTAAATTCTGGTTTAATGAAAACTGCTAATAGCTCCCTAGATACAGCTCACAAAGTGATGAGCAACATCTCCCCTCCACAACAGGAACAAAGGATTTTGTTAAGCTGGGAACATCAAGGGACTGCTTTTCATACCATTATTTGAACATCATTAAAGGCCAAGGTCTTTCTAAAACATCTTCACTGCGTCAGGAGCTACAGGATTCATACCCTTCCTGCTCAAAGAGGGTGTCTGTGTCTTACAGGCAGATTGTATATTTTTAAACCCAGGGCCCCTTTTGTTCTTAGATAATGAAATTTGTTTCTTTAGACAAGTTATTATTAAAACAAATTCTCCATAGAATTTGAACAGGACTGGAGACAATTTCAGGAAAAGCACAGCATTCATACTGGCTGTAGAAAGGGCATGGTGAGTAAAGCAGCCATCTGCAGTACTCTATCTCCTCATCAAATCTATAAACTGAGCGACTGTGTTTTAGAAGAGAATTGTCTGGGAAAGGGCTACACCTCAGGAAACTCAGCTGTGTTACTCAAAGATGCAGGGTTGGTTGATGTGTTTTTTTTTTCCCCCCTAGTGTGGATTTTGTGCAGAAATCCTGTTGTTTTGCACAAGAAAGGTCACATTGATAAAAAGCATACAAAAATCTCCTAACAATACCCAAGGAATCATTACATTCCTAATTCCT